>NW_028270166.1:48397437-48699149 GCF_037043375.1 Chiloscyllium plagiosum | reverse complement strand
TGATCCTGTGGGTCTTCATGACCACCTTACCTATCTGCCACACCTTCAGGGTTCTGTGAATCTAAGACACTAAATCTCTCTGCTTTTCTCCATTCTTAAAATATTACTATGTATGCATTCCTTTTGCTTTGCGACACATTGCATGAATTTATTTTCCCATTTCTACCCACCAATCATTTATCTTTGATCACAAGATGATATCAAAAGTTTGCTATGTTAATGTTACAAGGAATTTGCTGAATCTTCATCTAGCATAATGTGTGCTATCCAGGTCACTTAAACCAGCACAGATTCTATCATTTATGCAGCGATGGCAGTTTAAGGGAATGCTCTTTACAATAGATCTTTCATCTAAAGGAATCTAGTGGAAGGAAGGAATTGGGGAATTAAAATGAACCAGCAACTCCTTTTTTCATAGAATCCCTAGTGTGGAAACAGGCTTTAGGCCCAAGTCCACACCAACCATCAGAAGAGTACCCCACCCAGACCCATTCCCCTACCCTATGATTCTACATTTACCCGACTAATGCACCTAATTTTCACATCCCTGAACTCTATGGTCAATTCACCTAACCTGCACAGCTTTGGATTGTAGGAAGAAACCAGAGCACCTGGAGAAAACCCACGCAGACACAGGGAGAATGTGCAAACTCCATACAAAAGTCACCAGAGGCTGAAATTGAACCTGGGTCCCTAGTGCTGTGAGGCAGCAGTGCTAACCACCTTTCAAGGGATGAAAATTCAAAATTAGGATGATAGCTTAAGAAAAGTAGGTCTGCTATCCAAAGCAGTGAAGTTGCATGAATATTGAATTAAACAGAGTGCAAGAGACAATTAAACGTAGTCTTATGCAGAACTATTGTCCAAAGCACCCTCATACAATTTCTGGATTGAGAGTAATGAGAGTAAGAGGTTGTTACTTGAGAATCAGATGGAAGAGAAGGAAACGACTAGGAAGTACCTTAAAAAGTCATTCCTTTTAATAATGCACTACTATAATCAAACTCAAATGCTAACATCTATCATATTAGAAAACATTAGACATCAGAAAAGGTGCATCTCTAAATTTGCATCCAATCCTAAAATTAAATTCAGACACGCAAAGTATATTTTCACTTTTATTTATGGAAAATTGAAGTGACTCTTTCAGAGTCTAGGCTCAATACAAGTACTTTAACAATAAAGTAACCATGAAATGATCATTAATTCCAAAACAATTCTGGTTTCAGAGGCAGTAAACAAAAATACACAAGAACATGGTACTGTGATTAGCACTACGCACCACTATTAAAGATTTCCTTTACATTAAAATCAATTAATAGAAATAAGAGCTAGTAGCGATGCTGGAAGCGAGGATCACTGGACATTCTCTGCACTCTGTCTTGGTCACCAAAGCTGCCTGGTCCTTGCATGCCACCACCTGCCATCATTTGGACAGTGCGACTCAAAGGTTGACCACCCCCCTGCTGGATCCCACCTTGCACAAATCCTCCTTGCCTGTGGAAAAAGGGTATCTGTCAATTCAGTGGTACTGATGGATATATCAAAAGCTGAATAAGAAACAGCCCATAAAAATAGTACCAAAAATATAAGACCTCTATGGCCAGAGCATTTGTTGACAAGACAAATCAATACGTTTTGTAGAATTAATAATATTCATTACTAATGGCCCATACAGGCATGACATCACAGAGACAAAATGGCTGTTTAGCCCATCATGCATGGGCCAGTTCTCCGAATGAGCATCTCACCTGTCCTGCAATTCTCTCTGGACATTATTCCTTTTCAAATTATTGCCTTCTGAATACAACTTCACTCTCAGATTGTGCATTCCAGACCCTAGTTCCTGCATGATAAAATTTTCCTTCTATCACTTATGTTTCTTTTAATTGTTACTTTAAATCTGTATCCTCTGTCTTAATCCTTTCACAAGTGGAACACTTACTATATATTTATTCGGCCCAGACCCCTCATGCTTAAATACTTCCATCAACTCTTCGCTCTGCCAAGAACAATAGCCTCAACTTCTCCAAATTATCTTTATAACTGAAATCCCTCATCCCTGGAACCATTATTGTAAAACATCTTCTGTACTCTTTGAAATACCTCCACATCCTTTCTAGAATACAATGCACAGAACAAAGTGCAGTACTCCAGCTGAGAATGATCTGTATCTTACACAAGATCAACAACACCTTCAGATATAGAAAAGCATTCTTTTAGCCTTATATCCAACCACTGATATGACTATGTACAATAGTGGCCTCAAGAAACAACTCTCTGCAGCACTGGAACTCATTCACCCTCAAATTCCTCATCTACACTTCCTCCTTTTTGTAGGAGGTTTAAAAGCTAAGTTGCCGAATCCTGGCGAGCACAAATACAATCATGCTTGACCATGTACTACAACTCCTTCATTCTTTTGTCCATTGAGACAGTTTTCCAGAAGGTATATTTGAGCAGTGGGTCACTTGCTTCTCAGTAAGTGGAACAAAACAGAATGGATAATGGCATTGACTTCATTCACTTATGCCAGCAGCAATGAAGACTATACTGACCTCCATTCTGCATTTTTACATCAGTCATAAGTTGTTCCGAGAATGCCAAATGAACTCAGTTGCTCTGGTAAAATGAGAAGGATTGGGATCAACCTTTTCACATTAGTTCATGATCAAATAATTCAATTTTAATGTACTTATCAAGCAACCCTAATTTATAAAGCAGAAACCTCATGTTCAGTTGCAGGATGTAGGTTTTTATTCCATTCATTTACAGACAGCTGCTGAAACCATTCAAGCAGAAGTGAAATGCAACCGTAGGATACGCATGAAAGATCAAAAATGGAAAATTAACTCGTGTTGTCCCCTGCTTGGAAACTGTGTTGAGAGAAAATTGGCTAAGCAGTCAAGTAAAAGGTATATAATTAATTGTAAATAATTACACCTCGTTCATAAACATTTTTCCAGAAAAATGACACTTGTAGAAAGCAGGACGTCCTCCATAAAATGTATTTGCAAACATGATCTACCCAATATTCTAGAATAATTATTGACTACAGACCAGTCACAGTAGGACAGAGCTAATCATGCTTCACGGGCGTGTTAACAATAATGAAAATATGCACTTAATATCTAAACCAAGAGGGTACTTAGTTTTTGGAAACAAAAAAATGTGCAGTTTTCATTTCGTGAACAAGGTCCAAGAAATGACAAAAAGACAGCTTATATTAATAGTTGTATATACACGTGAACACAATGTCTGATTAAGGAGTTCAACAAAGTCCAATTTAAACAGAGGGACATGCTTTATAGAGAATGAATAAAAAAGTGCCTGATTTCTACTAAGTTATTACAAAATACAACCAATTTGGAGATTTGTTTACAGATAATGTCTACCAGGCTACTTTGAGAGTAAATCAGATATTCAGATGTGCATAGTCCAGTTAAATTTTGAAAGGTAGAACAGCAGCACAAATCTCAGCTTTACAACTTGTAAGGTTTTTTTTTTGCAACTAAATGTCCATTCTGGGGAATGGAACTTCTTGCTTCCACCACAAGTACAAAATACTTGAATGCAGAATATGGTCTCATCAATCAATCTTTTTAGCACAGGTACAGGCCTGCCAATTTAGTGACAAATTATGAATAGCTTCAAGCAAGTGGACCCCCATGAGGAACAGTCAAAACTTTATTCATGATTTATAAGGGTCAGCAAAGAAAGACAACTTCTATCCCATTAAACTGGGCTGTTTTCAAACCAAGATCCCAGCCTACAAATCAAATTGCCAACAATATCAGGAAGGGCACTCAGAACTCCTGATCAAATATTGTTTAAGTATATTTGTGCTCAGCAGGATTCAGCAGCAGCCAATAGTCACAGAGCCAATAAGCTTTTCACTTAAGACCAAGGCATTCCTCTTACCCAGGCATTCCTCCTCGTTGCATTATGTGGCCTTGTCCAGACTGGGCAGGTACACCCCTATCCCCTCCTATGAAAAGAAATAACAGGTTATTCTCCTCAAAATGAACTTTTATAGATAAGATTATTTTAACAAAGAAAAACAAAGTTAACTCAACAAAAGCTTAAAAACTTATTCCTTATTACATTTAGTGTCCTTTCCTATCACATTTCTAGGAAAAACCCTTTCAACAGCAGAATGAAGTAGTAAATTATAACCAAAGCATTATCTCAAAACATTCCACCCCAGGGGAGTAAAATTCAATGCATACATGATTTTTAAAATGTATGCAAAATCATTAAAATGGAAAAGCCAAAGCAGTTCCAATCTCCTAGTAATGTCAGCTTAGCAGCAACTTTGGAATCAAGCAGCTACATTCAAATACAGATGTATTCTAGCAATAGAGAACTACCGTACTTGGACAGAACAGAGTAATAGTGTTATACAGTAAAGAAACAAACCCTTTGGTCCAATTCATCCCTGCCGAACATATATCCTAAACCGATCTAATCCGACTTGCCAGAATTTGGACCATATACTTTTAAATCCTTCCTATTCTTGCCCCAATCCAGATTCCTTTTAAACATTGTAATAGTACACACCTCCACCACTTCTTCTGACAGCTCATTCCATACACACCACCTTCTGCATGAAAATGTTGCCCCCCAGGTAAGACTTTGGTTATTCACCCTATCTATGCCCCTCATGATTTATAAACCCTCTATAAGGTCAGCCCTCAGCCTCTAATGCTCCAGGGAAACAAGTCCCAGCCTATTCAGCCTCTCCCTATAGCTCAAACGCTCCAATCCGAGTAGCAACATCGGAGAGATATTCTAATATCCTACCACGTGCTCAGTTCAGTGTTTAAGAGAAGAAATCCGATGCCATACAGAGAGTAAAGTCTCAAAAAAATGTCTTGGTTAACACTCTTCTGCCAAACTTGCTGTGTGAAATTGGCTACATTTGCCTACCGGTGATTGCACTTTAAAGTTAAATCCTTGAATGTAAAATGCTGTCGTGTCCTTGGAAAATAACTACTACATAGAAATTAAAACTTTTCAACGTTGAGCTGGAATGCTATGGATGCTGGTAATTTGCAGAATTACAATTTGAATAGGCATGATTCTTCCTGCAAAGTACTGCATGACAAATGAAGGAATTAGATTACTGATTATAACGAGCAAAGTCACTATTGTTGTTATTCTATGCCCCTAATTAGCGCCTGTTTAAAAATTAAGTGTGCACTGAGGTATCATTTATGAATGTTGAACTGCACACCAATAGTCTTCAGTTAAACAAAAACACCTCGAATTACTGAAAGTCAACATCACACATCAGGTTATAGCCCAACAGGTTTATGTGGAAGCACAAGCTTTCGGAGCAATGCTCCCACCACCTGATGAAGGAGCAGCACTCTGAAAGCTAGCACTTTCAAATAAACCTGTTAAGACTGTAACCTGGTGTTGTGTGATTTTTAACTTTGTCTACTCCAGTCCAACACCGGCATCTCTAAATCCTGTAAGTCAAGACTAAAAAAGAAAAAAAAAAAACTGGTGGTGAATTTAATCCAATGGTCCCCATGCCCCTGGTGAGGGGCAAGGTCAAGAAGACAGGCTCTTTATGGTAACCTCAGCTGGTCTGAGAAATGAATCCGTGCTTTCCCAGCATCCTGTACTGAAAACCAGCCATCTAGTCAACGAAGCTACCTGACCTCCACCCCCAACTATATGCACCAATAACATGAATGCTTTATATAGGTGATAAACAAGCTGTACTTGCATGCAATTAATATTCAAACTGCATTTAAAATTCGCTTCCCACAAAAAATAAACAGGGTGGGGAATCAAAATTAAGCTTGAGAAATTTTAACACTATCACATTCCACTCAATTAACTTTTAGTTGCTTAGTTAGCAACATAGAGGATACAGGATACTCTTCTAAACCTAGAATTACCAACTACAGCAAACTTTTTATTAATTGGCACCTATGGGGCCGAGTATGTATGGGCTGATATCCTGATTGATCAAAGGGTCCACATAACCAATGTAAAAACGTACAATAAGTAATGCGTTGCAACTATGCTAATGCAGGGGGTGTACATATCACTGTTTTACTTCGTTTACAGCACAAATCACAAATAATAATGCGACTTTGCCTTAAATATAAAACTTACTAGCACAGGCCTTTTCACTTGCACCCTCAACTGATTACCGAACATAGTGTTAACAGTATATTCTCAGAATTTCAGGAATATAATTTTTGTTGGTTTATTGAGATTTCCACATATGAAGTGCAGGTTAAAACAAAAACTTTACTGAGTTAATTGTACTGCCCACATCAGTGAAGCAGGCCTATTAGTTTTAAGCCAGTCAATGGTTCGAAGCAGATTTTGATTTTGCATGGAGTACACTATGAAGAGATCATGGGATAGATCCCACCATAAATCCATAGCCATGCTAAATGAAGGCAAAGAGTAATCCCAGAGAGACAATTACACAGTTGCTCACGAATTCCAATGATTCATCTGACCCCACCAACACTCAACAAAATCAATCCTCTCTGGCATCATTTTGTCTACCCAATTTCTGCATTTCAACGTTTAATGTAAAGATGCTTGCATCTCAAACCAATTGCCATGCTTTGGCAAACTTGAAGCAAGGAGAAAGTGAAGACTGCAGATATTAGAGATCAGAGTCAAAAGATATGGTGCTGGAAATGCACAGCCGGTCAGGCAGCATCAGAGGAGCAGGAGAATCGATATTTCAAGCATAAGCTCTTCATAAGGAAGTGCTTTTTTAGCACCACACTTTCAAACTAGAAGCAAGCAGTATTAAAAAAAATTTCCATCCAAATGGCACTTTTCACAACAACCAGACACCTGGGGATCTTGGGAACAGGGGCAGCACAGTGATTAGCATTCCTGCCGTACAACACCAGGGATCTGGGTTTGATTCCAGCCTTGAGCAATTGTCTGTGTGGAGTCTGCACATTTCTCCCGTGTGTGGGGTATCTGGGCCCTTCTGGGTAGTCTGGCTTCCCTCACAGTCCAAGTGCATGTTAGGTGGATTGGTTATGCTAAATTCCCTCTACTGTGCAGGCTAGGAGGTTAGCTATGGTAAATCTGAGATTAGTGGAATATGGTGGGATGGTCTTAAACTCTTGTCAATTATTTTGGCCCAACCACATTTTGGCATTGGTACTGACAACTCTTCTAGCATAGTTGCAACACTAGCATCCACTAAACAATGTGGAGGATTGCCCAGGTATGAGTTACATAATATGAACAAACAATGGGGAGTCTGGTGAAATGGCAGGAGAACTGAAATAATGTGAGATGTGACGTGAAAGTGCCACCTTATCGGTCTACTCTTGAGCTTCAAAGCAAAGAAAGGGCCCAGAGCTATCAAGCAACATAACTCGAGAAATAACAGACTCAATGACCATCAGCTCAGGTTCCACTAGGACCACTCAACTCCTGACTTCATCACAGACTTGGTCCAAACATCGATAACAGAGCTAAAACACCACAGATGTGGGGACCATGATCAATGCTCTCTAAGCTGCACTGCTAATCAGCATCCCAATGCACTGACTTGAGGCTGAGGTCTCTCAAGAACCTTGGGTGTTCATACAGCAGAAAAAAAATTACTTCAACAATGCAGTTTTTATACAAGTATGGCAAACAGGTCTAGGGAAACTGGTCAAGTGAAATCAGTGAGAAAATTCTCTACTATTTTGGAATCATACTTAGCATAAAGGAAGTTAGTTATGGTGCCAGAGATCAGTCCACCTCGGTCCAAACAATATATTTGCAGGAATTATTCATGGGAGGGCTTTAGGGTCAACCATTTTCAGCTACTTCATCTCCAGAAGGTAGAAGTGGGATGAATCACTGATGATTCCACAAGGCTCAACAACATTTGCAACTTCACAAGTGTATTCATTAACAAGGGCAACATTCAGGTTTCTTACATTAACAGCATTCCGACATTCACACAAGAGCACCAGGCAATGACTGCTCCCACACAATGCACCGGGCAATGACCACCCTCTCAGAGAGGATCTAGCTGCCTCACCTTCACATTCAAGGATGTCATCATTGCTGAATTCTCTTCTATCAATATTCTAGAGATTACCATTGACCAGAAACTGAACGAGTAGCCATATTATTTATATGGCTACTCACGAGCATAACAGAGGCTAGCAACTTTGCAGCAAGCAATTCACCTGCCTCCCCAATGCCTTGAATACAATCTACAAGGCACAAGTCAGGAGTGAGATATAATACTCTTCTTGCCTGGAGAAGTGCCACTCCAATACTCTAGGTCTTACACCACCCAAAACAAAGCAGCTTGTTTACTTGGCACATCCACAAACATTCACTCTCTACATCACTGATACACTGTGCACCATCACAACATGCACTGCAGCAATTGACCCAGGTTCCACAGACAGCACCTTTCAAACCTGTGACATTCACTTCCTTGGAGTAGAACAGATGCAAGGGAACAGCACTACCTGCAAATTCCTCTGATATGTACACTATCTTAACTTGGAAATATATTATCATTCCTCCACTATCAGAGGGCAAATTCCTGGAACTTCTTTCTGAACAGCACCATGGACAAACCTCCACCCCAAGGACTGTAACAGTTCACCACCTAAATCTTGAGGGTAAATCAGGGCTAGGCAATAATGTTAGCATTGTCAGCAGTGCCCACATCCTAAGAATAAGTCTTAAAGCAAATATAGTTTTAGACAGTCACTGCTGCAATGAAGGGAAGAGCAACTAATTTATGCTCAGCGAACTCCCAGAAAAACAGAGATTATGATCAGATAACCTGTTGTGAGGACACCCGGGAGATCATCCCTGTTCTTCTTAAAATGCAGCAGTGCTAAGGAAGCTTTTAGAAGGCAGACAGGGCCTTGGTTTAGTTTATTATCCAAAACACCACCGACAGACAGTCCAACACCCTTTCAGTACTGAACTGGAATGTCAGCTTTGATTTGTGTGCTCAGATCCTTGAGTGGAAGTGGAAACCAGAACCCTGTGATTCAGGACTGCCCCAGAGTTGACAAAATTGCGTCTCGATCAGAGTGGTCAGCAGGTCAGGCAACATCCGAGAAGCAGGAAAATCGATGTTTCGGGCAAAAGCCCTTCATCAGGAATAGGTTTCCAGCATCTGCAGTCCTCATTTTTGCCTGCCTGATGAAATTACGTGACTTGTTTGATGCTTCTTTCCAAAACTAAAAAGGCGCTCTCAAGTTGGTGGAGAGACAGTGAGACAGCAAAATCAGCAAGTTCAAAATCACTCATGCCTGTGAACAAATTACGTTTTTAAAATATCATTTCGGGCACCCGTGAAGTTTGACCTTAAGAGTCATAGAGATATATAGCATGGAAACAAACCCTTCAGTCCAACGCCGACCAGATATCCTAACCTAATCTAGTCCCATTTGCCAGCACTTGGCCCATCTCCTTGTAAAACCTTTTGATCTATATACCCATCCAGATGACTTTCTTTATAAACATATTTATTAGCAAAAAAAACTTCTTTTGACTTTACAAAAATATAAAGTTGTTGAAAATATAACAAATTGTGCAATTACAAAACAACTACAATCTACCAACTAGTAACCTACACTATAAAACCAAACTAAACACTGTGCAAAACACCACCAATAAATAACTAAGGACTTAAAAAAAAAATGCTCAGCGCAAAGCTCCCAACCAAAAAATGTGAGCGTTGTACATATAGCCATATTCACTCAGAGGTCCCCCATTCCAGGGCCCAGCAAACCTAACCATCCTGGTTAAACGAATGCTCTAGTTAAGATAGCAGACAAATCTGTATTCAAATAACTCAAAAAGGGCTGCCATGTCTTATTAAAAAAAGTCTGTTGTGTGGTGCACCATATTTGTGAAAAAGTCCAAGGGAATGTGCGCCATAATTGATTTTCGCCATCCCAGCAAGCCCGGTGGGTTCTCAGACACCCAATTCATCAGAATATTCTTCCGTGCACAGTGCATAAGAATACTGAATAGTTTCTTCCCAGAGCTGTCTAAAGATGGTAACTTCGGTAGACGTAAGAGGAAAGATATTGGGTCTACTTCAACTTCAGTCCTCAATACCCTCCCTATCTCTACAGTCACAGTGCTCCAATAGGCACAGAGCCGACGGCATGTCCAGAAGCAATGGGCAAGAGTACCCACACTTATTTTACATTTGGGGCACATTGGAGATGCCCCCTTTTTAAATGTTGCCAGATGGTCTGGTGCCAAATGAACCCTGTGTAGAACTTTTAACTGCATAGAGTATGCCCTATTACAGATTGAGATCTTTCATGTGTTCTCCCATATGTCCTCCTATGTTTCAGAAGAGATATCCACTCATAGCCCTTGTGCCCAGACTTCACATAGCCGGTTAATATCTTGCCAGGCCCTACCACCCAGTAGGCTAAAGAGGACACTAACCAAAAGGGTGCTTGTGGAACGTAGCAACAACCCCTCTGTATCAGACCTATAGGGCTTAGTAAGAAGAAGCGCAGTCATATTCTGGATAAAATCCCTAACCTGAAAAAAAAAACAAAGAAGATCTCTGCCAGGCAGCCTGTATTTGTGGCTCAATTGCTTGAAGGACATTATAACCTCCCCTCAAATAAGTCTCCCAAACTAGACATTCCTCTCTTTGCCCACAGTTTGAACCCTGAGTCTATTATCCCTTATCGGAACCCCCGCATACCAACTATGGAGGTGAGTGGCCAAGTCTTGGATAAGCAACCCTCACTCTGACACATTTCCCTCCATGCCTTGACCGTACTAATATTAGGGCTCCGGCAGTAGTCCGTAACTGTCCTCATCTTATCCATGAGCAACATTAATAAGAGGGCACTTTGCCTGAGAGTTCTCAATACCGAGCCATATTGAGCCTGGATCGTTACCTGCCCGATCGCACAAAAAGGACAACAGGGAATTCAGTTCATATCTCCTGATGTCTGGGAAATCAACTCCTCCCCATCCTTGAGGTAAGTGTAATTTAGTAAGTTTGACGAGGGGTCACAAACGAAAGAACTAAACCAATCCATAAGTCTCTGCAACATTGACCTGGGAAACATTATAAGGAGCATGCGCATGGGATAAAGCAAACGAGGAAGAACATTCATTTTAAAGGCTAACCACGAAATTGGAAGAGCCTCTCATCTCTGGAGACCCTGCCTAATATTGTCAAGCAGGTAAACAAACTTTGTCCAAAATAATCGATCTAACATGGGAGAAATAAAAATACCTAAATATCAAAAACCCGCCCGTGACCATTTAAAGGGGAACCTCGGGCCACCTTCAACCTCTGGCAC
The DNA here is from genome assembly GCF_037043375.1 of Chiloscyllium plagiosum. Taxonomy (NCBI): domain Eukaryota; kingdom Metazoa; phylum Chordata; class Chondrichthyes; order Orectolobiformes; family Hemiscylliidae; genus Chiloscyllium; species Chiloscyllium plagiosum. Next base: position 48,687,837 of record NW_028270166.1, on the reverse strand, counting down.
TTCCTTGAGGTCCCCCAAAGGCATAGCCTCCGACTTTGCAAAGTTGATCTTATCCTGAAATAGCCCCAAATGAATGAATACAGTGTGTCAGATGAGGTACAGAAGTCATCAGGTCCGATAAAAACAGAAGGATGTCATCCGCATACAGTGTAATCTTGTGTACGCTCATTCCCACTTCCGGGGTGGTTATGTGGACGTTCTTATGAATGGCCTCTGCCAGCGGCTCCACCACCAATGTAAATGACAACGGTGGGAGGGGGCAGCCTTGACGACTACGTCTACCAATCTTCAAGTTCCCAGACTGCACACCATTGGTGATGACAGCAGCCAGAAGGTGGCAATATAAAACCTCCACCCACCTAGCAAAGACACCACCCAGCCCAAACCGCTCTAAGCCATAAAAGAGATACGGCCATTCCACCCAGTCAAATGCTTTCCTCTGCATCTAAGGAAATCACTAACCCCCTGGATCAATCATTGCTGGCATACTTGGACCATATTCAGCAACCTTCTAATGTTAAGAGGGCCTACGGCCACTTATAAAACCTGTCTGGTCCTCTTGACAATATGGGGCAACACTTTCTCCAATCTCAGCATCATGATCTTAGACAGAAACTTGAAACCTGTATTTAACAGAGAGATAGGCCTGTATGAGGCACAATCCTCATGAACCTTCCCCTTCTTAAGAATGAGGGAAATATTAGCTTCTCTCAAAGATAGTGGTAGGCATTCATGCATATGGGACTGATTGTACATCTCCAATAATGGCCCTGACAGAATCCCTATAAACTCCTTATAAAACTCACTCAGGAGGCTATCAGGGCCAGGTGCTTTCCCAGCACCTTTCCCTGCAACCGCAAGAAGTGCAAAACTTGCGCCCACACCTCTCCCCTCACCTCCCTCCAAGGCCCCAATGGATCCTTCCATATCCGATCGCAAATTCACCCACACCTCCACACACATCATTTACTGTACCCGATGCACCCGAGGTGGTCTCCTCGACATTGGGGAGACAGGCCGCCTACTTGCGCAACGTTTCAGGGAACACCTCTGGGACACCCGCACCAACCAACCCAACCGCCCCGTGGCTGAACACTAACTCCCCCTCCCACTCCGCCAAGGGCTTATGCCCGAAACGTCGATTCTCCTGCTCCTCGGATGCTGCCTGGCCTGCTGTGTTTTTCCAGCACCACACTTCTCAACCCCATTCTGAAGTTGTCTAGCTGCCTCCTGTATTTCCTGGACTGTTAAGGGGGCATTAAGAGGAAAGGCCTGTTCCAAGGTTACCCCACAGAGGTCCAAGCTGTGAAAAAAGGTTTCCATCTTGACCCACCTACCCTCACAACTTTCAGACTGATACAATTCAGAGTAAAAACTTTGAAAAGCCTCATTAATCCTTCCGGCATTGTATGTAAGGACCCTGGTGCTGTGTCTGATTGTACTAATGGATTGGGGAGCACACTTTTTCAGAGTCAGATATGCTGAATACTTCCCTGGCCTATCCCCATACTCAAACAACCTTTGTCCACCAATGGCAAGTCTTCTTCTTGCAGTCTGTGTAAGTATTGAATTCAGGGCAGCCTGGAGGGTTGTGATCCACTGTAGCTTGGTCACCAAAGGCCTCAATAAATGTGCTGCCTCAGCACCTTTCAGTTGCGTTCAAGTAGGCGGTGCTGCTCCCCCTTCTGCCATTTCCGGCTAACCGATTGGGAAATACCTAATCCCCTAGCCAAGGCCTTACTAGTCTCCCATAACATAGATGTACTACTGGCTGTGCCTGAGTGGAAAGTCAATAACTCCTGAAACTCGAAAAGTATCCAAACGCTAGTGACCCTAGCCCCTCACTCTTGTCCTTCACCTCCAAATATATCACCGTGTGATCAGAAATAGCTATGTTCCCAATTTTACAAATCAATCAAACCCAGAAATATCAAGGGCGCCAGAGAAAGATCAATCGTCTATGTCATTTATGCAGGTTTGAAGTAAAGGTGAAGGCCCTGCCGGTGGGGTGAAGACATCTCCAAATGTTCACCAGCACCAACTCTTCATATAAGTCAGTCACCTGCTTGGCCTGCCAAGAAACAGTTGGGGGCCCACTAGGCATCCTGTCCACTGTCGAAACCTCGCCATGTATCAAGGCCTTAAGTATCACAAACCACCCTTGCTCATCTTTCACCTGTTCTAATAAAGCGAATGGAATATTTTTCTGCATATGTATAGCCACTCCCCTACTTTTAATAGTAAAGATGAAAAGAATACCCAGTCATAACACCCCCAACTCCCCACCATTGTAGCTTCAGGTGTTCCCCATCATCAAGATGGGTTTTCTGCAACAGGGCGCTATAAACCCTTTCCCTCTTAAGGCTAGAAAGCACTTCCTTCTTTTTAACAAGCAAATTACTTCCCTGGATGTTCCACGTGCACCGTTTAACAAGACACTTAGCCATATCCCCTTTTAGAGACCCTTAAACCCCGTCTTGCCAAGTCCCAGATGCCTTTTAAATGCTGTAATTGTACCAGCTTCCACCACTGCCTCTGGCAGTTCATTCTGTATATGTACCACTCTGTGCTTGAAAACCTTGCTCCTTATGCCCCTTTTACATTTTTCTCACTCACCATAAACCTATGCCCTCTAGTTGTGAATTTCCCCATCCCAGGGAAAAGATTGTCTATTTATCCTATCCATGCCCCTCATGATTTTATAAACCTCAATACGATCACCCCTCAGCCTCCGACGCTCCAGGGAAAAACATGCCCCAGCCTATTCGGCATCTCCCAATAGCTCAAATCCTCCAACCCTGGCAACATTCTTGTAAATAAACATTCAAGTTTCACAACATCGTTGCAACAGGACGGAGACAGAATTGCACACAATATCTCAAATGTGGCCTAACCAATGTCATGTACACCCACATGACCTCCCAACTCCTATACTCAAATGCTCTGACCAATAAAGGAAAGCATACCAAATGTCTTCTTCACTGTCCGACCTTACCTATGACTCTACTTTCAAGGAACTATGAACGTGCACTAGAAGATCTCTTTGTTCAGCAACACTCCCTAGGACCTTACCATTAAGGTATAAGCTGAAAATGTGTTGCTGGAAAAGTGCAGGACAGTCAGCATCCAAGGAAAAGGAGAATCGACGTTTCGGGCATAAGCCCTTCTTCAGGAATGCCCGAAACGTCGATTCTCCTGTTCCTTGGATGCTGCCTGACCTGCTGCGCTTTTCCAGCAACACATTTTCAGCTCTGATCTCCAGCATCTGCAGCCCTCACTTTCTCCATTAAGGTATAAGTCCTGCCCTGATTAGCTTTTCCAAAATGCAGCACTTCACGTTTATCTAAATTCAACTCCATTTGCCATTCCTCAGCCCATTGGCCCATCTGTTCAAGATCCCATTGTAATCTGAGGTAACCTTCTTCGCTGTCCACTACACTTCCAATTTTGGTGTCATCTGCAAACTTACTAACTATATCTCTTATAGGAGGCTCCCAAGCACTGATGATGTCGCCTAGCCAGGGGACGAAACGTTTGCAACAAAAACTTCCAGCTCGGCGAACAGAACCACAACAACGAGCACCCGAGCTACAAATCTTCGCACAAACTTTGAACACTTACTAACTATATCTCTTATGTTCATATGCAAATCATTTATATAAATTACAAAATGTAGTGGACCCAGCACCAATCCTTATGGCACTCCACTGGTCACAGGTTTCCAGTCTGAAAAGCAACCCTCCACCACCCTCTGCCTTCTACCTTTGAGCCAGTTCTGTATCCAAATAGCTAGATCTCCCTGCATTTCATGAAATCTAACCTTGTTAACTAGCCTACCATGAGGAACCTTGTTGAACCTCTCACTAAAGTCCACGTAGATCACATCCACTGTCTGCCCTCATCAATCCTCTTCAATACTTCAAAAACCTCAATCAAGTTCATGAGACATGATTTCCTATGTACAAAGCCACGTTGACTATCCCTAATCAGTTCTTGCTTTTCCAAATACACGTAAATTCTATCCCTCAGGATTCCCTCCAACAACTTACCCACCACCAATGTCAGGCTCACCTGGTCTACAGTTCCTGGTTTTCCCTTACCACCTTTCTTACATAGTAATGCTATGTTAGCCAATCTCCAAGCAAGAGGTCCAGCAATCACTTCCTTAGCATCCTGCAGAGTTCTAGGGTACACTTTTGTGGGCGGCACGATGGTTAGCACTGCTGCCTCACAGCGCCAGAGACCCGGGTTCAATTCCCTCCTCAGGCAACTGACTGTGTGGAGTTTGCACATTCTCCCCGTGTCTGTGTGGGTTCCCTCCGGGTGCTCCGGTTTCCTCCCACAGTCCAAAGATGTGCAGGTTAGGTGAATTGGCCATGCTAAATTGCCCGTAGTGTTAGGTGAAGGGGTATGGGTGGGTTGCGCTTCAGTGGGTCGGTGTGGACTTGTTGGGCCGAAGAGCCTGTTTCCACATTGTAAGTAATCTAAAACTTGATTAGTTCCTGGGGATTTATTCCCTTTAATGCATTTTAAAGCATGAAGCATCTCTTCCTCTACGATATGGACATTTTTCAAGATGCCACCAACTATTTCCCCATATTCTATGTCTCCATGTGCTTTTCCACAGTAAACGTAATGCAGAAAACCCGTTTAGTATCTACCAAATGCAAAATATTCTGAAACAAATATGATTAATTTTAGATGAAAATAACTCAAAAGAAACAAGCTGTTTCAGTTAACTGAAACAGGAATATCTTGCAGAAACCTAAAACATTGGTTGAATGAATTTAAATTCTGACCAAAGCTGAAAAACATTCCCATTAAAATGCATAACTCTGTACAGAACTGGCCCTGTTGCAATATTATTTCATAAAATAAACCATGTTTGGTCCATGTGACCTGAATTAACTGGCTCAAATGTTAAATTATAAGCCAGCACCTTGCAGTTATTTGGCTGTCAATATTTAATTATGGATGAAATATTTAATTTATTCTAAATGCATTTATAAAGGTAATTGCTAATTCTTATCACAGCTCAAGGCTGATTGGATGATTCAATCACAAGTGGAATTTTAAACAACACCGACTTCTTTTCATTACAAACCTCTCTACTAACAGATTACCTTGCCAACGATCATGATCTCTTCCCATCATTCCTCCTTCAAGGTTACCCTGCCAAGAACGCTCTGGATGACCTTCCATCTTCCGTCCATGGTCATTGCTCCAATCTCTGCCATCTCTGCATAAGAACAAATAATACCTTGTAGTGCAATTGCCCAACACGTAAAGATACATCAAAGGGAGTTATGGGAAGATTATACATTATACCATTATTTGGCCCTGTGCATGTGCAGGATTGGTCTGCAGCATGTCAGCAAGTTAGCAGTGAGGGGAAGGTGGTACTGGAATTTGGGTTTGAAACGGAGCTTCCCCATCCCAATGGTTTCTGCAAAACCAGCTCTCAGCTATATGCACCGCGTTGCCCTCTCAGTAGCTGTGGTGAGGTGCTTTCTAATATTACAGAAGGACATCACCAGTATCACAATGGCAAAGAGGTCTATCTTCAGTCTTAGTTCTTCAATGGTCCCATTTCCAAACCTCATGCTCTTCAAGTGTCTTAAACATGATTGGCCATTTACCTCTCTTCCAACTCTCTAAGTTTTCACCAATCCCTAAAACAAGTACTATTGGGTATCTCTGTGAAACATTATTACCTGCCTCATTTACAGTGCTATCCCTCTACTTAATCATTCTGTGGGACATGCAGTCACATGGTTACAGTTTCATCTGACTCAGTAAGCCAATAAAACAGCAATAATGTGAATTCCTGCCACCATGGCCATCCAAACATCCTCAGCCATGGTTTTGTGAGCCCTTCCTAAACTTCATTATTTTCAGTTAGTTACTTCATTATTTACATTGTCCATCAGCTATTTACAAGACTAGTTCCAATGTGCATAATATCCCAGTGCTACAGTCTCTTTTCAAATCTACAACAGAAATTGCCTTGAAGTGAATACTGGAGAGACAAGACTACAGAGTTTCGGTCCTGCCAAACATCCTATACTGTTACAATATGTTTCATCTTCCTCCACGAGTTATTCATTCACAGGATGCGACTGTTACTGGTTGGAACATCATTTATTGCTCATTCCTAATTGCCTAGAGGGCTGTTTGTCAACCACACTGCTGTGGATCTAGAGTCACATGTAGTCCAGATGAGTTAAGGATATCAGTTTCCTTTCGAAAGGGCATTAACGAACGAGAGGGGTTTTCTCCTCAGCCGCAATGGTTTCATGGTTAATATTAAACTCTTATTTTTAGATGTTTATTAAATTCAAATTCCACCACCTGCCATGGCAAAGATTCGAACCCACTGTCCCCACAGGATTACCCGGGTCTCCGAATTAATAGTTTAGAGATAATATCAAGCAATCACCTATTTTTGAGGGGTATGGGTATTAAAAACAGTTAGTGAATGGAGCTGATCTAAACTTGTCAACTTAAATTACTAGTACAGCAGCTTTAACAGAACAGTTGCTCCTACGTTTCTTTTGTCTACTTCAGCTGAAATCCTCATCAATAAAACATGGTCACCTCCAAACAAATGAGCTACTCCACAAATTCCCAATTCCTCCAATGTTCAGTATGAAAACTCTATATCCGCTAACCTCTCTGCCTATCTTAGCTCCATATATCCAAAAATACTATTGTCCTTGACAAATTGCCCCACCTTCATACCCTCATAATTTTCACTACCCTTATCTTATTTCAGCCCATCTTTCTTCCAACTCATATTCAACCCATTCCCTCATTTTGAATACTTACCTTGATTGGCGAGGCATAATTCCTCCTCTGTTATCTCCTACACGTTTCATGTCTGGCCCATAGCCACCAGCAGATCCGCCCCAACCCTCACGCTGTGATCCTGAATCACGGTTGTGGCGTTCTGGTCCTCCATGCCTTCCATCAGGATAATGCTGAATGCACATAATACAAATATTTCAGTTTGTTCAAAGAAACAATGTAAGTTGAATATGCTTTAATATTTGAACACCTTTTCAAATTAATATCATGTTTCCATATTGGAGTAATGAAGCAATGTTACCTGTCCAATGTTACCTGTCCAATGTTACCTGTCCAATGTTACCTGTCCAATGTTACCTGTCCAATGTTACCTGTCCAATGTTACCTGTCCATTGGACAAGCTTGGTCATGAGACTTGGACAAGTAACACTGGTAGCTTCACAATAATGTGATGCCAACTTCCCTTTTCACCACTATCAGAATGGTTAGTGCTCAATCTGGACCTTGTATACAACTTAATACAACATAAAAAGAATCACAAGAACATTCAGTACCATCTAGGCAGAAAAAACTCTGCTTATAATCCCTAAACTCCTATTTCCCCATTGAGAATAATCATTAGATAGTCAGACAACTGAAAGCTCAAAAGTTTCAGGAACTAGTTTGTCACGAACATCATAAATGTGTTAAAAATCACAACAACAGGTTATCGTCCAACTGGTTTAATTGGAAGCAAGCTAGCTTTCAGAGTGCTGCTCCTTCATCAGCTCAGAAGGCTTGTGAGATTTTTAACTTTGTACACCCCAGTCCAACACTGGCATCTCGAAATCATCATACATGTGCAATGTGTGGTCACCACCCTCATTGCTATTGCAAAATAAATGCCATACCACAGTCAACAGTTACATCAGTTTGTTCTGGAGAGTTGTTTTATGTGCCTCCATAACATTTCCAAAACTGACCTTTAGGTCTTCCTTTCATTATCTCTGCTCCAAGTCTGATGTCTTTCATTACCTTTGACATCAGCCTTCAGGAGTTGTTAACGACCAACACAGGGCAGGGTTGCAACATGCGAGCTACCCAGTCTCAATGTCGTACACATATTAGTTACAGTGGTTTCAACAAAAGTACTCAAATCTGATCATTCCACCCTCCCATGTTATTCAGTAACAGACTGCCTTCTTTGTAGCTGACGTCCAATGGAAGTGAAACCCCACTTTTCCCATTAGGTAGATCTTGGTTTCATATATTCCCAATTTATGATCAAAAATTAAGGAATTAAAGTTGCTTTCACCCAAATCCATGTTGCAAAGAAGACAATCCTGATTTAAGATGTAGAAGTACTAATACGATAGCTTCCAAAAGCTATATAGAATTAATAAATGTTAAAGTGAAATCTGTTACCTGGCCATCTCTATCACCGACTCCGCCACGAGAACTGAGAAAGAAACAAAACACAACCAAATTAATACAGGTATTCAAACTGCCACAGCTAGAAACAAACTGTACACACTGACAGACTGGAGGCCTGTGGCCAGCAGTGTGCCACAAGGATTGGTTCTGGGTTCATTGCTTTTCATCATTTATATAAATGACTTGGATGTGAACATAAGAGGTATAGTTAGTAATTTAACAGATGACATCAAAATTGGAGGTGTCGTGAACAGCAAAGAAGGTTATTGCAGGAGTACAACAGGATCTTGATCAGATGGGCCAAAGAGCAGATAGAGTGCAATTTCGATATATGTGAGGTGCTGCACTTTAAGAAGGCAAATCAGACATGCACATAATGGTAATGTCCTGGGGAGAGTTACTGAACAAAGAGACCTTGGAGTGCAGGTTCAGAGTTCCCTGAAAGATGGACAGGATAGTGAAGGCAGCATTTGGTATGCTTGCCTTTACTGGTCAGTGCATGGAGTACAGGAGCTGGAAGGTCAGATTGTCTCTCTGCAGGACACCAGTTAGGCCACTTTTGGAATACCATGTGCAGTTTTGGTCTCCCTTCTATTGGAGATACGCTGTTAAATTTGAAAGGGCTCAGAAAAGATTTACAAGAATGGTGTCAAGGTTGGAGGGTTTGACCTATAAGGAGAGAGTGAATAGGCTGGGACTATTTGCTCTACAGCATCAGTGGCTCATGGGTGACCGACAGAGGTCTTTAAAACCCTGAGGGGCATGCATAGAGTGAATAAACAAAACTAGAGGATATAAGCTTAAGGACAGAGGGGAAAGACTTAAAAGGGACTTAAGGAGCAACATTTTCATGCAGAGGGCAGTATGTGTATGGAATGAGGCGCCAAAGCAAGTTGAGAAAGCTGGTACAATTACAATCATTTAAAAAGGCATCTGGATGGGTATATGAATAGGAAGGGTTTACAGGGATATGGGCCAAATGCTGGCAAATCGGACTAGATTTATTTGGTATATCTGGTCCACATGGATGAGTTGGACCGAAACGTCTGTTTCTGTGTACAGCTCTATGCCTCCTTGACACTTTAAATCCCAAAATAATTTAAATATTTCACTTCATTCTGACAGTTAACTGTGATAACGTTTTGATACCATATACCTCACTCTCCTTGCACACTGTTTAACATCTTATTATCAAAATTGGGTTTGTCTTGCAACACATATTTCAATTCATTCATTTTCAGTGCCATCTGAAGCATCTAGATAAATCCTGTATAGATTCCTGCTATGCTCATGCATGAAGGGATTACTTTAGAACTTGCAAATGGTATAGAAGCAATTCACTGTAGGAAAACGTATTCCAGCTAAAAAAGCAAATCAGAAACTATGCTCAGAAATGAATTCCACAAGACACAAAAGTAGAGTGTGCTGAAAAAGCACAGGTCAGGCAGCATCCAAGGAGCAGGAAAATCGACATTTCGGGCCGGAGCCCTTCATCAGAAATGAGGCTGGGAGCCTCGGGGGTGGAGAGATAAATGGGAGGGGGATGGGGCTGGGAAGAAGGTAGCTAAGAATGCAATAGGTGGATGGAGGTGGGAGTAAAGGTGATAGGTCGGAGAGGAACTTGGGGCGGATGGGTGGGAAGCAAGACTGACAGATGGGACAGGTCATGAGGGCGGTGCTGAGCTAGAAGGTTGGAACTGGGGTAAGGTGGGGGGAGAGGAAATGAGGAAATGAGGAAATTGGTGAAGTCCACATTGATGCTATGGGGTTGAAGAGTCCCGAGGTGGAAAATAAGGTATTCTTCCACCAGGCGTCGGTTGGAGAGAGAGTGGTGATGGAGGCTGCCCAAGCCCTGCATGTCCTCGGCAGCATGGAAGGGGGAGTTAAAATGTTCGGCCACAGGGTGGTGGGGTTGATTGGTGCTGGTGTCCTGGCAATGTTCTCTAAATCGCTCTGCAAGGAGGCATCTAGTCTCCCCAATGTAAAGGAGACCACATCGGGAGCAACAGATAAAATAAATGACACATGTGGAAGTGCAGGTGAAACTTTGATAGATATGGAAGGCTCCTTTGGGGCCCTAGAAGGAGGTAAGGAGGGAGAGGTGTGGGTGCAGGTTTTCCAATTCCTGCAGTGGCAGGGGAAGGTGGACCTGACCAAGCAGTCGCGGAGGGAACGGTCTTTGCGGAAAGTGGTGGGAAGAGAATTATATCCCTGGTGGTGGGGTCCACTTGTAGGTGGCGGAAAGGTTGGCGGATGATGCGATTTACGCTAAGGTTGGTGTGTATCCGAAAAGGATGCCTAGTACAAATTACAAATCCGAAACCTTCAACAACGTTGATTCCCACTTTTATACTCCATTTCCTTTGAAATAAAGGGCAACTATTGCCCAGAGCTTGCTGAAATTTACACATGTGGACTCCCAAATCCCTTGACCTGTAGCTTTCTGCAGTTTTTCTCCATTTAGATAGTTTTCTGCTCCTCTGGTTCTCACACCTTCCTATATTATATTCCGTCTGCCAAGTTCTGGCCACTTGCCTCACCTGTCTATATCCTCTGCTGGCTGTCTTTGTCAGTCTCACTACTTGCCTTCCTACCTACTTCTATGCCAACCACAAACTTCAGTATAGCACTTCACAGCAAGTCTCACCATATATTTTATAGAATCTCTACAGTGTGGAAACAGGCTATTTGGCCCAACAAGACCATACCGATAGGCCTAAGAGCATCCCACTCAGACCCATTCCCCTACTACTCTACATTTCTCCTGACTAATGCACCTAACCTACACATCCCTGATCACCATGGACAATTTAGCATGGCCAATTCATTTAACTTGCACATCATTGGACTGTGGGAGGAAACTGGAACACCCAGAGGAAACCCACACAGACACGGGAGATGTGCAAACTCCAAACAGTCGCCTTAGGCTGGAATCAAACCCGGGTCCCTGGCCCTGTGAGACAGCAGTGCTAACCACTGAGCCACCCCATATATTGTAAACATCTGTGGCCCCAGCACTGTGGCACTCCACTAGTGACAACTCTCTGCATGGAATTTGCACGTTCCCCCAGTGTCTGCGTGGGTTTCTTCCGGGTGCTCCGGTTTCCTCCCATAGTCCAAAGATGTGCAGGTCAGGTGATTTGGCTGTGCTAAATTGCCCATAGTGTTAGGTGGCTTAGTCAGGGTAAATATAGGGTAGGGGTCTGGGTGGGTTACTCTTCAGAGGGTCGGTGTAGGCTTGATATGTCGAAGGGCCTGTTTCCATATTGTAGGGAATCTAATCTAATTACATGTTGCCACCTTAAATCTGCTCCACCTACCCCAATTCTCTTAGTTAATCCTCTATTCATGCTAATTTCATTCCTCCAACACCATGGGTTTTAACTTCTGCAAAATTGTGTGAAGACTTATCACTGCATTCTGAAAACCCAAATACATTACCACCATTGCTTCCTATTAATCTATCCTTCTCGATACCACTTCAAAACATTCCCCTTCGTGAAACTATGCTCACTCTGCTTGATTAGACTCATTTCCAAAAGCTTTCCTATTACATTTATAATCGATGCTAATAATTTCCAACAGACGTTAAACTAACTGGCCTATAGTTATCATTGTTACACCTCCTTTTCTTTCTAAATAAAAGGTATAACACTGGTAGTTTTCCAATCCTTCTGGAATTTTCCAGAATCTAATGACTTTTGGAAGATTACTATCAGAACGTCCATCACCCACTTGAGCAGCATAGTGACACAGTGGGTAGCACGGCTGTCTTCTCAGCGCCAGCTAATTCTAGCATTGGGTGACTCTCAGTATGGAGTTTGCATGTTCACCCTGTGCCTGCATAGGTTTCTGCTGGATGCCCTATTTTCTTCCTTCAGTCCAAATTATGCCAAGTTGTCCCAAAGTGTCCAGGGATGAGCTATGGTAAATGCGTGGTTACAGGGATAGGGTGAGGATCTGGGTGTGCAGCTCTTTGCAGGGTCAGTACAGGCTCAATGGCAGTTGGCGGATTGTATATTTCTATCTTCATAGCGGCTTGTTTTAACGCCTAAGGATGCATCCTGTGAGGAGACTTATTGGCCTTTAGGCACTAGCATTTGTCACTAGATCTGCTAGACCAGTCAACCTAATGATTCACTGTAACAATTACTAACACCCTTCAAAACAAGGAAATGCACTAAAAATGGGATCATTGCCAAATTACTGCCTAAAACTATACAGCCACAATCAAAATAAACTCACAGACCCAAATCACATCTCTATATACTCTTAATGCTTCCTCTCAGACAATTAATCCCTGCGTCTGTAGGAATATGATATTCAGAGATCTTTTCAACTTTAACAATTCAAATCTTACCCAGAATCACGCCTGTCCGGCATCCGATCAGGCTTCCAGTTGCCACGAGGTGGCCCTCTTCGTGGAGATTCACGTCGAGGACTGTGGTTGCGATGGGAACCATGATCAAGGTGTCTATCGTGGTCTCTACCAGATTTCATGACCATATCACGGCCCCGACTACCACCTCGCCTGTCATGGAATCCTTCAAGCCTTTTATCAAACCTTCCTCCAAATGGACCTTCATCCCGACGCGGTGGACCACTATCTCTGCGGTCAAACCGATCCATTCGCCTAGTTAAGAGATAAGTTAACAATATGGCCAAAATCACTTTCACTCATGAAAAAATTAATGACGGCCAGTAAAAACACAACGTAATAAGAACAAATCTGAATTAGTTTTTTAAGACAGTCCATGGAATACCCAGACCATAAAGTATTCCAGTAAGACAATTGTCTCCAAATTGTGCTGGTTGCATTAAAAAAAACTGGAAGTAAAAAGAATGGCTGGCAGTCACTTCACCTCAGATGTAATCAAAATATTTTATCAACTGATGAATTGAGCAAAGCTGGCTGAAGAAGAAAATGAAGAACAGCCACTGGTAATTCCCAATTTTAGGGGATATAGAGCAGAACATTCAAGCTTTTTAGCTTGCCCCATATCAGATCTTAGAGTCTGACATAAAATAGGAAATGAAATGTAAAATGTTACTTCTCTCAACTTCTAAATTTTAAATTCAAGCAATTTATAAATTAATGTCATCAGGTGGCCATTTGTAGAAACAAAATTATATACTTTCGATATCCTAGGCAATTGTAACAACGTTATGATAAGCTACAAATTGAGTTTCCCACAAATAACACAGAAGAACTGCGATTATCCAAATATCAATTATCCGCATATCAGATTATCCGAAGGAGACCTCAAGGTCCCGAGAGAAACGTTACATCAAGGACGTGTTTCCAACACTGATCGCGTCTTTGTTAGTGATTAAGCAGGCACTATCTCCAAATGGCTGATTTTCCACCCTCTCTCTCCCCCCACACTTTCCCGGGAGTTTTACACAGGTTTGTACTCTAAATCCCCCTGTCAAAAAGTTGCAGTAAAAAGGTATGTGTGTGGGTGTGTGTGCACTATTTGGAGACTCACCCCCCAAAAGGCGGGAGTAGCAGCAGCCTTGCTGTTGGTGTCCAGTCCAGCTGCCCCGGAGAGGGGGAGGGGGCGCGCGATGTTGGACGGGGATGGGTGCGGTGGGGGGCGGCCTGATGGGGGCTCGCATGCAGTGCGCAGGTACCTTGTCTCCTGAACAGAGAGTGGACTTAAAAAAAAACTCCAAGCCCCAGAGGAAAGGCATTTAATTGCTTAACCGAACAAAATAGTGCCCATCCATCTCGTTCGGATAACCTAGATTCCTCTGTACTTGGGACTAGTAACTTTCAGGAAGACACAATCAAAATTCAGACTTATACTCAAAATATATTTTTAGCTGAAGAACCATTTTAAATGAAACTGTTTAAAAACATTGGGAGCAAAACAATTTGAATTTTCAAATTTTTAATCATGAACTGGAAATATATGAAACCAAAATCTGCATTATGGAATAGACAGAGTTTTATTTACATTGGCTCCAACCTTGTGGTTAGTTTTGGTTCCATCAAGTGTCGTATTAGTAAAAATCACAAATTTAATACCATTGCAGTGCATACAGGACTCTCAAATTGCAAAGGTAAATAACAACCAATGCTTTAAGTGCCCTTAAATCAAAGGTGTTTCAAGTGCAAATAACATTTGATTGTAATTAGCCCAGTATCATCATTCTAACATGCATCATCTCATCTACTCCTGGTTGTAACTCACCTGTCCACCTGCATATCCGGAAATCCCCGACCTCTATCCCTGTGATCAAAATCATTGAACCTATCTGGACGGCCAAAGTCTGCTCCATGACTGCTGTACCTGCTGTCACTGTCAAGGGCCATACGTTTCTGATCAGGCCAGTACTGATCATCCCGTCTAGATGAAGATTAAAACAATTTTTAGGAGTACATACAATATGTACTAGACACTGAGGGGTGAACTGAATTAGAGATTAAATACTTACCTATCAGCATCATAAGGTCTTTTAATACCACCACGGCGCTCATGCTCATAACGCATTTGCTCCTGCTGACGTCGGAGTTCTTCTTTCTCCCTATTAATTCTCTCCTGCTCTCGCCTCCTCTCCTGTGTAAAGAGGAGTGTTTAGGACCATACAATGGACAACACTGAATCAATAATTAAAAAAAAGCTTTGTGTCTTCAATCTAATCATCATCTCTATTTGAACTTATGCATCCTATATATCCTACTATTTTTACACTAAAGTATCAGGTGCTAGACATTATTTTGAAAATACCTATAAAATATAATTAAATGATTTCCTCTACCTCTGAATCAAAAGTAGCTAAAGTGCATCTTCATTTTTTAGTCATATTGATAATTCAACTGACTACTTGTATTCTTCTTGTGCCACTGTCGTACCTGCTCTATTCTGATTCTCTCCCGTTCTAGCCTTTCACGTTCTAGCCGCTCCCTCTCAAGTCGCTTCCTTTCAATTTCAAGCCGCTCCCTTTCCCGCTGGAGCATCTCACGTTCTTCACGCTCTCGCATACGCTCCCTCTCCCATTTCTCTCGCTCTCTGTTAGAGGGAAATATTATCAGTTAACTACAGAAACAAGTCAACACCGGTTGTCGAAATAAAAGCACCATTTACCATAAAAATGATTTCTCAAGATGCGCTTTCAACGCAAATCTCCTCATAAACAAAGAAAGCAGAAAGAGCTGACCACATTCATTACTACAATCATCTTTAATAGTGCAAATGACTCTTTTTCAATTATATCAAAACTGCTAACAATCTAACAGGAGAAAGCACAAATTGTGCTTTCCTATCTTTCACCGATTGCAGCTTGAGGAAAAACTCAGCAGAATTTCCTCAAGATTGTATCACTAACAAGAAACTCACCACAAACCAATGCACAATCTGAGCATGACGTGATCTGGAGGGGTTTCAAATCTCATATTACAACACAAAGACACCCTACGTTTACCTTCAAAACAGTGTGTGCCTCTGCTGAAATTATCATCTTCACCTGTCACACCTAGATTCAAAACTACCCATGATCTTATCAAGTGCTCTCATTCATTCAAACCTACATAAAACTTACATCACGTTTATGTGATATCTTGCTCATTTGCCGTGCTTAATGATTCCGAAATTCAGGATGCACAAAATTAAAAATATTCACCTCCCTCACTGAGTTATTTATGGATTTGGTCAACTTAACACTCAATGCCAGATTCTCAATGCTCTACTGAGTCCCCTTGCTTGCAATTTGCTGTTTGATCTGCTTTTCCTCGGCACTATTTCTGACTTTGATATTAAAAAGGTACTATTCAAATATCCCAATTTACAGAAGTCCAGCAGTCTTCTGGTGATCTGCACTATAGATCTGGTTGAAGTGGAATATTTTATTGCCATTTACATCAACACATTAGCCGTTCCCTGGACGAAAGCATTCCATTTATACCTCTAAAGATTATTTCTTCCAAAACAAAAATGAAACACAAGAGGACACTTATAGTTTGGAAAAAAGACTAGTGGAAGCCAAGTGGCATACATGAGACAATGTTGCTTTTTTGGGGACAGTGAGTCGAGATAAATTGACACCAACTATTTTGGATTAAGTTGACCCTAGTTTTGCAACAGCTTTTAGATTGGTTTAGCTGCAGTTTAACAAAGATCCTATGACTGAAATGTAAACAGAAGCCTCTAAAGGCATGGCAGAACATCTCTAACCCTCTTTCTGCTGAATGTTCTCTCCCACTCTATTGAAACAACAGGAAAACTATAATCAGAGACACTGAAAAATAAAGGAAAATGAAAGACCCCCAGGTCCAACCAATGTGCCAGTGAATTAAGACTACCGACTGGTTTGCAAAATCAAGAGAATTGAGAGAACATCACAATCCACTTGTGTGGTCCGGACAAGTAATACAGAACTTCACGAGTCTATTTTCCCTCACTTGTCAAACTGTTTGGTTATTCATCAGTATGTATTCAGGATAAAATACATTTAAGCTTAACTGCAATAGTTTAGTAATTAACTTTGCATCCTCTGTCACTTTTCCTGTGACAAAACCAGGTATGCCTTCCTTTTGGTTACCAAATTGCAGTGAGCCAGATAAACTGATTTTCATGGTTTAGTTAGATTCGTACACATTGATCAAGGGTTGTCAAATAGTGGAGTTTGATTATAGCTATTTTAATACTATACAACTGTTTTATACTATGCCAGATTACATTAATATACTGCTAATGTTCACAAAGACCATCTTTAAAACTCAATTAAGCTCTGTTCACTTGAATTGTCACCACTCAAGTTACTTACTTGTATATCAAATTTACAACTCCTTAATAAATTTCTGAACTTAAATTTACGGTCAGCATATCTGCAATTTTTAACCCGCTTATAATGAGCTATGCACTCTCAAATTTCATCATTTGCAGGGGTTCTCAGGAACAGAATCCTCACAGATTTGGAGTGACTATTTCCCATGGATCACCCAAATGTTCTTCCTTTGCAAAACAAACTTGCTCAGGAAAAATTTACATAAGATGTTCAAAAATATTACATGAGGATACGTAAATTGCAAATAATGTACTGAACCCATCAGTGAACGAGCCCACAGTAGATCGAGACCAGTCAATGGTTTAGCACAGTAATTTTATATAGCATGGACTACACCGAGAGGATCACCAAACAGATCCAAACAAATCCATAAGCCATGCATTTCAGCTTTCAGGCAGAGTTAACGATTCTTGGGCCTCATTTAAAAAAGTTGAAAGATTGCAAATAATTCAAATGTATATTTTGCAATGGTGCAGGAACAAAACTGAAATGAAATTTCCCAAATTACTACTCGGGCTTGTTACGGGTTATAAAACTGGCCTCACCTGCGCCTTTCTATCTCACGAATCTCCCGCTCTCGCTGCCTTTGCCGTTCACGTTCCCGTTGTTCTTTGATCTTATCGAAGGAGAGCATGTCTTTCTTATCCTTTTCTTTGCTATCCGATTTGCTGTCCTGACTTTTCGCAGTCTAATTTTAACAAAGAAAATCTAAATTTTAATGCTACATTGCTCAAACTGCAGAACACAATTTGGGTCTGTTTCACTATAGTAAGAATAACCCAAGATATAGCCACTTCTTAAACATACTCAAACTGTCACATAGCATTCCCTCCAGGACAGAGTGGAAAGGATGTGACTGCAGCACCAAAACATTAAAAATACATTATTTCTCATCTCAGTAAATACCAGCACTACAGAGTTAACTTTAACAATCAAAAAAGACGACCTGACTTCATGATTTGAAGCTATAGGAGGAGAAACAAAAGAGAGTCGCGGAGTTAAGTATGTTAAAAGTGCCAAAATAGTGAGAAACCTGGGCCCGGAATTTGATTTTATAAATCAGGAAGAATATTTAGATCATATAGGTCAATGCCCTGGATGCACTGAAAGATAGTTAGAATTTCAATAACTGTCCAAACTCAATCCTTGCATAACTTTTCTCCTGATCGCAAAAGCCAAGTGAGATTAATGAGTTCTGTTATCAGGTGTACTGACAGTGGAATGAGAATCCTTGACTAAAACAGGTGAGTTAGACTCAATCAATTGACAGGTATAAAAAAACAGAATGAGATACAGTACGATTATAGAAGCCCTATAGGGTGGAGGATAGTAGTGATTCTGCAAGAACACCAAATGGCTGCATCTATCCTAACACAGCAGGAAAAAAACGAATTTCTTACTAAAACAGTTAGATAAGGTAGCATTACAGATCTGCCAAGGAAATGGATTTCAATCTGCATATGAGTACATTACAGAGTGCAGATACAGGGCGTAATACTGGTTTTATGATTGATTGTAATATGCTGCGCCCAGTGAAACTGACATACAAGAATGAGGCCAGACAATAGTTTCAACAACTATTTTGCATAGAAATTACTATAAAGAGATTACACTCTAGTTCATTACAAATTCTCTGCCATGCATTTACAACAACTCCAAATGGAACAGAGTAGATTACATATTATTTATTAACGCACACAACCTTCGCCTCGGCTCAGACCACAATTATAAACCGCTTGAACGTTACTGAATTTATTCATGTATATACACACTGTAGTTTATGGAAACAACTTTATAGAAGTCTAAAGCTCAGTGCAATTTTATATTCCGAAGAATTACTGATCGGGACAGATCATTAGCAATCGGTTAACTACTGATAATTTTAGAATAATGAAAAGTTAATAATCCGAGAACATAAGGAAATGACAATTCCACACCTGACACTAAGAATGCTGCTTGGCAATCTCAGAGGTCACAAGGTAGTTGTCATTCAGTTAGCAAAACTGTACCTAGTGTATAAAATATTTGATTTAAATACATTGCAGGGCAGAACAGGGTTTTGTGCTGCATCTCAATTACTTGCCAGTATCAAACACGGTCAAATTACAAATGTCTCACCATAAATACAGAATTCCTTTAAAATTCTTTCATAAGATATTTTTCATTGTCTGGAATCATTTGGAAAGACACAAATTCATCTTGACTGAGCTGACAGATTGTCTTGACTGAGTGGAAGAATTTGGAGTACTTACCACTTCATCTTTGGATTTTGTTTTCACACTGATGACTGGCTCTCCCTTAGATTTATCCATAACTACTATTCTCTCTGAACCTCGACTTCCTGAAAAGGTAAAGATAACGAATCATATTTTAAGAAATAATAGCAACAGGTAATCCCACAATAGTATGTAAAATAAAAAGGTGAAAAGCCAACCTTAGACTGTTTTTTAAAAGCTAGAGTTCAAACTCATTTGCCTGAACTGATGCAACAAAATGTGTGCCTGTGGGATTAGCACAATGCTAGAAGCTTACAGGAACCCAACATTGTCATTTGTTTCATCAAAACATTGTATCCTTTTCTAATAGGTACGAAACACCTTACCTGATCTGCTTCCACCAGTGTGTGAGGATCCAGCCTTCCTTTCACACTTTGAATCTTTTTTGTCATCTCTCTTTTCGTCCTTTGAATCTTTCTTCCTATCATCTAATTTCTTAGAATCCTCTCTTTTATCATCTTTTTTCCCACTGATAGACCTAAAGCACAAATTACATTTGACATTGCATATTAAAGAGGTATCTATGTGGGATTAAATAGAAGACTGAACAAGGGTATTGTGTCAAAAGCAAATACATTTTAGAGAATCATTAAGTCATTGTTTGCTGATGCTTGTCAGCTTACTTCTGTGTATACCAAGATGTTAAATGATCAGACTTGAGAATTGGGACTTTCTCCAATCAACTCCACACCCAGCATTAAACCATCAGGTCAGTCATTCAGCCTCACTTTATGTCATGTTGTTATGATTATTCATGTTTCATGGAGCTATTAGTGCTGCTCAATAACCAGTTGTTTTTGTTTTGCAAATTCTAGGGATACCTTCATAATTAAATCAAGTCTGATTATAGAAACATAGAAAATAGACAGAATAGGCCATTTGCCCCTTCGAGCCTTCACCACCAATCAATACGACCATGGCTGATCATGCAATCTCAATCTCCCAGCCCACCCTCTCCCCATACTCCTTGATGCCTGTAGCTACAACAGCCACATCCAACTCCACTTTAAATATACCCAATGAACTGGCCCCAACAGCTTCCTGTGGGAGAGAATTCCACAGGTTCACAATGGAGTAAAGAAATTCTTCCTCATCACAGTTCTGAATGGCTTACTCCTTATTCTTAGAACGTGACCCATTGTTCTGGATTTCCTCAACAGTGGGAACATTATTCCCGCATCTAGCCTGTCCAGTCCCATCAGGATTTTATACGTTTCAGTGATATTCCCTACTCATTCTTCTAAATTCCAGGAAATATATGCCCAGTCGATACAGTCTTTCTTCAGACGCCAGTTCTGTTGCTGCAGGAATCAGTCTAGTTAAGCTTTGCTGAACTCCGTCAATAGGAAGAATGCCCTTCCTCAGACGAGGAGACCAAAAAACTTCACTTAATACTCAAGTTGTGGCCTCACCAAAGCAGTGTATAACTGCAAGACATCCTTAGTTCAATACTCAAAATCCTCTCGTTCTGAAGGATAGCATGCTATTAGATTAGATTACTTAGTGTGGAAACAGCCCTTCGGCCCAACAAGTCTACACCGACCCTTCGAAGAGCAAACCACTCAGACCCATTCCCCTACATTTACCCCTTCACCTAACACTAGGGGCAATTTAGCATGGCTAATTTACCTAACCTGCACATTTTTGGACTGTGGGAGGAAACCGGAGCACCCGGGGGAAACCCACACAGACATGGGGAGAATGTGCAAACTCCACACAGACAGTTGCCTGAGGCGGGAATTGAACCCGGGTCTCTGACGCTGTGAGGCGGCAGTGCTAACCACTGTGCCACCGTGCTGCCCACCGTGAGCTTTCCTCACTGTCTGTGGAACCTACATGCCAAACTTCAGCACTGTTCCACCATGCACCCAGATCTCGTTGCGCCTCACTTTTTTCTAAACTGCCACCAGATCTGCCTTCCTGTTTTTGTGACCAAAGTGGATAGCCTCATATTTATCCACATTATATTAAATTTGCTAAGTATCTGTCCACGTCACCCTGCAGCCTCCTCTCAGCGCACACTGCCACCCAGTTTAGTGTAATCTGCAAAATTAGAGATATGGCATTCAATTCCTTTGTCCAAAACAGCTGAGGTCCCAGCACTGAGCCCTACAGCAACCCAAATGTCACCGCCTGCTACTCTGAAAAGAACCTATTTATTCCAACTTTCTGCTTCCTGTCTGCCAACCATTTCTCTATCCATGATCTCTGATACAAACAGCTTTAATTTTCCTGACTAATTTTAAGTGGAACCTTGTCAAATTCCTTTTCAAAAGTTCAAATACTTAACATCTACTGATTCACCATTGTCTACTCTACTGATTTGTCAAGCATAATTTTTCTTTAGTGAATCTATGCTGACTAGGACTGATTCTGTCACTACTTTCCAAATGCTCAGTGATTACATCTAACTACTGACTCCAGCATTTTCCCCTGTATCAACGTCAGGTTAACTGACCTATAACACCCCATTTTCTCTCTCCCTCTTTTTTAAAGAATGGTGTTACATTAGCTAATGCATCAGTTATTTCTAGGACCACTTTCTTAAGTACTCTGGGATGCAGAGCTTTGGAGCATTATCATGCACATAATACATTTCTTTCCAGCCTTTAATGCATGGAATAAAAATTATTAACTAATTGAGGCAACAATCGCTCAGAACATCCTTGGTTGTGGGTTTAAGGCCCTTAAAAACCTGAAAATGATAGACAAGATGGTACTTCAATGTAATTAGGAGGGAGAACTCCATTATGAAGCTAACTTTCTGATGAGACACTGAACCAAAATTACATCTACCTGCTCAGCTGAGTGTAAGGTTTCCAAGTATGACTCAAGAAATTTACTAATGTCCTAACTTAAGGTTTTATTTAAGTGCTCAGCAATAAACTTTAGTTATATAATTTACTACTTTTAAAGAACATAACAGACCACTTATACAACCACACTTTAAAGAAGCTCACAGAACATGAAGTCCTCTTGCTCAGCTTAAACTTGTTTACCTTTTAAAGAGTTTGCCATCAAAACAACTAAGAAAGGCAAATGCAGATGGCGCATAACTTTCAGAACAGAATTCAAGATGCCAACTAAAACTCCATTTTCCAAATCCACGTGGTGGAAAAAACATTTAAATAATTAAAGCATTTCATAGAAATCTGCTAATTTGGGTTTTATTCCCAAATTTAAAGGTTATGAACAGTTATAAGTTTCAGCAAAGTTTTCAAACTGATTGAAGTGTAGTTTTCAAAAGGATCGAATGATACAAAATCAAGTGGCCTGGGTTAGTCATTGCACCTGCTGCTCTGTCCTAATTTCGGACAGCTCTTCTTGGGATCTACTGGATTCTTCAAACTCATTTGAGGCGATGCGTTGACATGTGGTATATTTGGAATCAGTGAACTATTTAATGAAAAACCTCAATAAGGCACAACAGTAACTAAATTGGCATAAGATAACAAGCTTTTGCAACAAGTTATTTTGCAAAATAATGAACTTCTACACATACAAAGTCATCACCCTAAACTGGTGAGGTTACAACTAATGCATTTCCATTGCATATGCACAAAGCCAGAAGATTTTCATCGGCAGTTTCTATCATTTTTGCTCCCATCTCAGATGTTGGCAGTATTCATGAAATAGCATCCACTAAATTTCTTGCTTATATACTCGCTCCTGAATTTACGCAGCCTTATGCTAATTTGCAAGAGAGTCATCACCGTAATAAATTCAATGCTTCCTGGTTCTGATTAGGTAAATATTCCTTTGTTGACAAATTTTAAATTTCACTTTCATTTGAAACATTCTGGTCACAATCAATCCATCTTGGAGCCCCCTCCTTCCTGCTGCAACCCTCCATATCCTATTGGAATCTCCACTCTTCTTGCACCCCAACTGCAGAGTCCTTCCTCTCTCCATCCAATGTGCCTCAATAGAGCCTCCTACTCGACTCATCACCCAGATTGAAGTCTCCTTCTCGGAACCTTGATCTGCTGCACTCCCTCTCCTCTCCATTTCACCCACAAAAATAACACCTGCTCAGTCAGTGGGAGATGCTTTCATTAAAGTGGTGGTGGGGGAGGGCACCTGCCTCAAAACCCACGCTGGAATTAAGAAAGGCTCACTGCTTCCAGTTATCTATTTATTTTTAACTCACTCATAAGACATGGGTATCACTGGTTGGTCAGCATTTATTGCCCATCTCCAATTGTCCTTGAGGTGGTTGTGGTGAGTTGTTGTCTTGAATTGCTGCAGTCCATGTATTGTGTGTGAACCCATAATGGCCTTGGGGGGAGCTGTTCCAGGACTTCAGCTCAACGACAGTGAAATCAGACAGACAGTGGCATGGAGGAGAACTTACAGGTGATGTTCCTGCATATCTTCTGTCCTTGTCCTTCCAGGTGGAAGTGGTCGCGGGTTAGAAGGTGCTAAGAATCTTCTGTGAATTTCTGCGGTGCATTTTTGTAGACAGAACACACAGTTGCTACTGAACATCAGTGGAGGGGGAATGGATGTTTGTGGATGCATTGCCAATTAATCAGGCTTTGTCCTGGATGGTGCAGAGTGTTGTTGGAGATGCAACCATTCAGGCAAGTGGGGAGTATTCCAACACATTCCTGACTTGTGCCTTGTAGATGGCAGACAGGGTTAGAGAGTCAGGAGGTGACTTACTTGTCACATATACCTTATCTGTACTTGTTATTGATAGACCTTTGAGAATTTGCTAGTGAATGAAACTGGTTATATACCCGTTCATGGATTTTCTCAGGTATCTTAAAAGGTGTTTTTGAGCAAAAGCACAATTTTTCTATATAATGTTTGGTAACTCAAGAGAGCAGATTGTTTACGCCAACATTTAGTCTGCATAATATTTAATTTTCAGTTCATGAGGTGGATGTTTTGAGAATGGTATTTAAATGTAATTGATTTTATCTGGCTTTGCCACCCATACCCAGTCTTGGAAAGTGATGGTATGCTATAACGTGTTGCTGCTCTTATCTACAAGAAGGAAAAGTAATAATCATTTCCAGGCTGTGGTTTTGCTTAATTTCAAGAGCAGCACCACATCACAGTAGCACGGTGTCACCTTCCAAGAGAAATCTTTCAAACTTTATTCAAAATAAAATTATTTCGACCATTATTTAGTTTCTAAAAAGTGGCCACATCAACCCCATTATTCACAAGGTACTCAAATGAAGCAAATACCCATTTCTGAATATGGAGATCCCTTGCAGTCAAAGTTAGGCAGTTATTCCAAGGCTTGTAAAAAGTATTCATTGGTACTTTGCCTAGATGGCTGTTCCTGAGCAGGACTTGGCAGCGATTTTCAATCTCCTTACCCTAAAGCAGTGCGCCTATATCTTGAATCACTAGAGACTGGAATAGAAATGATGTAAATATTCTTAAAATGTCAAGCTTAGCATTAAGGTTAGATAACTAACTGATCAAAAGATGAACCCTTAATACAGTGCCTGTATAGATCAGGACACATCGTAATGGCACTGCAGAATGCTGAACAGCTTCAGCAGTCAAAGTTCTATTATTAAATTCAATTCCCTTTTAGGGCATGCAAGCAAATTTTGATAACCAAGTAACAGAATGTTTTGTGCAATTTTGCAACAGCCTATTCAAAAGAACATCATATGGCACTTTTCTGGTTTCAGACAGTTTACTGTCAGGGAAAAAAAATGAAATCCTTGTATAGTCAGAGGTTTCTTTCTTTACAGATAGGTTGCTCAACATTCAACAAGATATATTGATAATTTCAGAAAAAGCTACCAAAGCAATTTTTTTGAGAACATATCAGAAATCTAGGAAACGAAACTTACTTGTCAGTTTTGAACTCTGCAGAATGGCGCCTATCACCACTGAGTTCTCGACTTGAAGCTGACTTTTGATCCTTTTTGGAGTCCTCCTTCTTATCTGGCTTTTTACCTGAAGGCTCATTTTTAGCCTGAAAATATAAAGTTTATAAATTTCACATTTGCTCAAAACAACCACAACCCACCACATGAGCTTCCACGTGTCACATTATAGACTAGTTGATTTCTTGCAACTTTGCTCATCAGTAACAAATTGTAATGGTCTTCCAACTGTGGATAATTGTTTTCATTTTTTAAAAAATTAAGACTTTCACTTGCTCTCTCCCTTTTTGCAATCTTTTACCTCAGCTTTTCACCTTCAACGTCCTACGCGCTGCATGCTGCATAATTTAGTTTCTAGATGTATGTGCACATATATATCCACTCAATAATTCTGATATGTTCATAAAGCTTTCAGTTAATGAATTACTCTGTAGGTGGCAAGTTAGAATAATATCTCATGTATCAATTCTTCAAATGACTGTCAATTGCTACAAGGTGCCTTTGATTCACACTGCATCTAGTTAGCAATGTCTTGGACAACAGCATGTTTAGTCGGTTCTCAAGAGATGGCAACAGAGGAAGAAAATAAAAGCATGACTGAAGCATTACCCTGTTTCATTTTCCAATAATCTGTAAAGACTCTGAGTCAGGGCATACCAGCTAAACCTCTTCTCAAAACACAACACTACATTCAGACACACTGTAAGCCCAAGACAAGGAAGGAACAAAAACCCTGGAACGATGTGCAATGTAGATTTGTCTTGTGATGGGTAACAGAGCTGGTAAACAGCCATAGCTACCAAAACGTGGTAATTCTTTTGAGAATTTTGATGCATTACGTTTTAGCAAATATATTATAATAAATCTTCCAACTCCTCTGGGTCAATCAGCACTGACCTAAAAATTTAAATACACTTTCTTAGCAATTAATGCTTAAAATAAATACAAAAATTAGAGGTACAGACTTTTCAGATCACCAACAGTATCCTAGTATATGAAGTGTGTGAAGGACTTTTACTGCGATTCAAATTAATTTTCAATTACTAGAAGATGTTTAGAAACTTATAACATCATTAGTCAGGGTTTTCAGAAAAAACACATGGATATTTTATCAAATGATCTTCTAGGTCAATTCCAAGTAAATCACTCTTCCTAACGATCGCATTTTCAAACACTATCAAGCGATGAGCTCATTGAACATATCAACTATTCTTTCCCCCAAAGTGCTCAGGTTCAACTGCATGTTCAGCATTTGTTTCTTTCAGACTTGAATCTATCCCATGCTGCTTTGCACTCACCTTTTCCACAGAGATCATTCGTCCATGAAGCTCTGTTCTGTGCAAATTACCAATACATTTTGTCGCCTCCTCACTGGTCGACATGGTCACAAATCCATAGCAACGTGCTCCAGGACTACGAGCATTTGTCACTACCTTTGCACCCACTACCTATACAGAAGAAGCATCACATGCAAGTGAAAAACAACAAAGTTTAATTGCTTTACTGTAAAACTGCATTAAATTCTCAGAAGGCAAATTGCATGTGTGTCAATGAACATCTGGTCGTTATTATTGCCAAAGTCTGCTGTTCAGGCAACAAACCAGTTCACCTGCACTCAAATCTTTATGTATTAAAACATTACTCATTACAAAACAACAATTATTGCCAATATAAATAAAATTATTTCTTGCAAAATCCAATAATATGAAAACCAACCAAAACACCAATCACCCCACAATTAAAAAAAAAATTAGATGAGAAAACTACTCAACTACTAATTCAGATATTTACGTAATGCAACGTTTAGTTAAAAGTACATCATGGTTGAACATCCATGCTTCCTCAGTGTGTATCGTGACAATGTATCAGGTGGTTTCCAAAATGCATTTGATAAACAAACTTCAACACCTGATCTCTCTCTCCATTCCAGTCCCAACCCAACATAATCCTCTTCTGTGCAAACTGTCCATTCAGATCGCATTTGTAGGCAAGTTTCCAATAATCAATTTCCTTTCAACAATGTGCTAGGGATTTTCAATTTCTGCCTTGGGTGCTGTATCCACATTTTAAAAAAAGTGTATCAACAACACTCAATTTCATAATAGGCACTTTATTATGAGTCACTGTCAAGTTTTACAATTTTCCATTTCAGCATTTAAAATCTGAATGCCCACTGGTAACTGGGACTGTCACTTCATAATTATCTCACTAGGAATTTTACTAGGGAATTGAAAGATATGTGGGGTGAAGGTGGGGGTTGGTGGCAAGGAAGTCTAAGATCAGCTACAAACACAATGACAAAGCAGTTGCAACAGGTTTCATGGTCTATTCCTTTTATTTCTTTTGGTCTATTCCATTTTTTCATTGCTAATAAATAGGCATTCTATTCTGGTTTTAAAAATCCAAATCTCATTGCCCAGCTGTCAGAGACTACATTTCTGTTAGATGACTTTAACAAGTAATCTACCAAAATATTCCATCAAGTATTTATGGCAGGTGACATTCTACTCATCACATTCATGCTGACCTTC
This sequence comes from Chiloscyllium plagiosum, assembly GCF_037043375.1. Classification (NCBI taxonomy): domain Eukaryota; kingdom Metazoa; phylum Chordata; class Chondrichthyes; order Orectolobiformes; family Hemiscylliidae; genus Chiloscyllium; species Chiloscyllium plagiosum. Next base: position 48,660,162 of record NW_028270166.1, on the reverse strand, counting down.
CATATACCAATTTAGTCAGTCCTAATACTCATTCTATCCCATATCCCAGGTTTCTTTTAATTCTCACGACCTAAAAAAATCATTCAATCAGCATTAAAGCACTTCAAGCCTTAAAGACATTTCATACGTTATATGTCAGTCAAATCTTCAGCATTTTCAACCATTACCTTGCCATATTTACTGAAGAGGTTCTTCAAGTCAGTTGCTCTGGTTGCAGAGGACAGACCACTCACCCAAAGGTTCTTCCCTGCAGTATCTGTAATACTAGCATTACCAGGTCGGCCTGAATGAGAAGGTAAGCAAAATAAGCAAACACAAAGAAACTCAAAAATTACTTTGTAAGGAAACTGCACTTGAAATTCCATACACAACAACTGTTGCTTTGAGAAAAGAAAATAAAGTGGTTCTTGTGCCCTTGTAAATGCAATGCTATTATAATCTCCATGGAGCATAATGCCTCAGACTGATATCACCAATTCCTAAACTAGCTTCCTTCTTTGGGAGCCAGACAAGGTTACTGTTTACATAGTATAGTAAAATGTTAAGGTATTTAGTAATAGTTAATATAAACAAAACCATTATTTTAGTTTTCAAATTACATTTTTATGATTTTCAATAACGAATGAAGGGCAGAATAATCACTTGCATAACAATCATTCAAAATTCCTGGAAATAGTCCTTATTAACAGTGCCAATTTCTGAGTGTACACAGATTCAATAACAAAAAATGAGGAACAAAATTATATTTATTAAATTGAATAATGACTGAAGTGCAGCACCCTGAACAATAGTCACTGGTGAAAACTCTGAGGCATACCTTTCTCATCCTTTGCAGCTGGTTTAGTATCTTTTCCATCCTTGATAGAACTAAAAGGTACAAAATCAGATTTGTTAAATAAAGAATAAATGAAAATTAAGTATACTTGCCAAAAATACTTTTCCAATTCAAGAAACTGTCCAATACCTACCAACCTATACAGCTATCAGGTATAGATCACAGAATACAACAAAGCAAACATATTAGATGTAAGGGAATCAATGACATTTTAGATCCCAATTGGAAATGGAACTGTATAACAAATGCCTCATTACGTTTTTGGTACTGTTGGTGAAGAGTACACAGAAGCAAAATATTCCAGTTTGTGAACAACCTCTGCAGGTTGGAGAGCAGAAAGTGTAAAAGGAAGTTGCCTCTAACAGTATAGGAAAAGAAAATTAAGATTTTTTTAAACGAAAATAAAGCAAAAAATCAAAATTGTCACCACTGCACAGGCCAAATCACGAGATAGGTTTACTGGAATCTTAGTATGAATGAAAAAAAGAAAGCTTCTGATCTAGAACTGAGAAACAACAAACCTCTTGTTCTGATCACTGCCCTCTATAATCGAGGTTTCTTTCTTAGCTGCTTCATTAGAATCACCTTCATCTTCTGTTTTCATGGTTTCATCTTTGCTTTCCTCAGTTGCTGGCTGTTCTTTCTCTGCACTCTCAATGCCTGCCACTTCTAACTCTTGTTTCTGTTGGTCGCTTTCTGTTTCGCTCAAATTTACTGTCGCGTTCATTTGAGTTTCATTTTTATTGCCACAGGGTGCTTGATCAGAGGGTTTCTCGGAGTCAGTCCCCAGTGGTTTTGATTCTTTCTTGGGCGCATCCAAAAGCAAGTCATTGTCGAGTTCTAGTGTCAGTGCATCTTCTGCTTGTACTGTAACTGAAAGGTTGTCATCTTCTTCTTCTTTCTGGTAGGAGTCTATGTCGATCATTTCTTGTGCAGATAGCTGAGCCTCTTCAGGGAGTTCCTCCTCGATAGGGACTGAACTACAAGCTTCCCCCGAACTCTCGGCTACATTCTCCTTCTCTACGGGATCAATGGGAATAGAATGGCACAAGGTTTAATTACCACTGAAATACAGCAAAACATACACGGAGCTAATGTGTCTGCTGTGTAACTATGCAGGACACTGCCCCTAGCTTTCACTAGTATCACAGAGAGATTGGAAAACTGAGGGAGCACACAACTACCTACAGAAATTAAATTCATTGTAATTTCTTCACTAATTTACCAATAGTTATTTCATTAACCTCACAAATCAGGAGTCTTCAATGCTGCAAACCGATAACTTTGGAAGAAAGCAGAAGCAGTTCAAGTGAGACCATGACAAGTCCATGTATTTCCAAGTAAACAGCTGAAGTCAGAAATTCCTTTGCAGTTCAAGATGATCAGAAACAATTTCCAAACTGCATCCACGAGTGTTCAATAAATGTTTCCTTTTGAGAGTCCTAAGTCTTCTGATTAACTTCATTTCTTCCAAGTAAAGCAAGAGTCCAACAAAACATATATGAGTAGATTGTTCGCGATTTTTTAAATATTCCTGAGGAGATTGGTCTTCTATTTGCTTTAATCTGCAGCATTTCTTGAGTTCACACGACTTTGTATATTTTTATTCAAATATCATAAACTGGTCAGTTTCTTTTACTTTGATAATACTTCAGTTTAGGGTCTAACACTTCCCTAAGAATTGGCACTTCCATCTCATTGCCCATTATGTAGAATTTAGACGTATGAAAAAATACTCTTGTGTACTCATACATGCCACCAGATCAAGTTTTAAGACCCAATTAGATTGCAAAAGGGGTAACAGCATTAATATATGCTGGCCGTAATACATATACACATATACAAATGATGCCTAAAATAGCACAACTGAGTCACTGCATTTCCTTGTTCCCTCAAAAGAACACGTAGGCCAAAATCACCAAAGCGAAGAATACCTGCACATCTATTATTGCCCGAGAATGACAGATAAACTTCACCAAAATAAATAACTGTCCCAGTGGACGACGCAGAAGTTGTTACGTCTCTCTTGTACGTTTCGGTTCAGTGAAAATGTACAAATAGCAGCTGAAGTTACGTTTGAATCAGGTGCTGAGTTTCGTATTTTTCCCCGTATTTATATTTGCCATGGAATGCTTTAATAGCTGTTAAAGCACCCTAAAAGCGATTTTCAAGTCATTATAATCATACTAAATGCAAACATATGTTCAGCTAATCAATTAAAACTTCAACAGAAATGAGACCTTAAACAGATTATTATTGGTTCTTCCCATTAAGGAAAGCTGGCAGACTAATCAATTGTGTTGGGTCAGTTGTGCAATTTAAAGCCTTGTAATAATTGAATTAATGTATGAGATCTGGGACATGCCTAAGTTTTCCAATCTCCCTGTACTATCTGCTCTGAACCACTGCTATTATACACCAGAATACTTGCACGTGATCATGTTTTTTTCTAAACTGAGAAAAATTTAAGTTGCACTGGGGGACATGGATGAAGAGAGGGTTTCTTTAATACCTGTTTCTTCAAGTAAATCTTCAGTATCCTGAAAATAAATGAAATTAGAAATTCCGTTAATGCTACTATAACCAACATGAAGCTTACATATAATTAAGGTCCACTGGCATTTAATATCTCCAAAATTCAAGTTGCAATTCACATTTTCTTTGAATGACCCAAGCGCAACATGATTAAACTAGGTATTAGAACATGAAAGACACTTTAACGTATAACACTGAAGTTTTAACTGAACAGAAACTGCCTTTCAATGAACTAAATATTAATGTCCGATGCTATTTGGCATTTCTGACATTGAACAGGAAGACAAAAATTGGAAAATGAAGCAGCCACAGCCGAAGAGTTCCTAGTTATACCACAGGTGAAGGGTGCAAAAATATATTAACTATTGTAAGAAGTTCAAATTGGGGCAGTGCAAAGACAAATCTACAGCAACATTCTGGTAACTACCAACATTGCTGACTACAAATTAAGTGTGCTATACCAAATAATAAACTACTGAGGATGTTGGAAATCTGAAATGAAAAACAAAGTGGAGAAACTCAGCAGGTCTTACTGCACCTCTGGAGAGAAAAACCAGAGTTAAGAGTTCAGAACACTGAAGAATCACACTGAACTAAAAACATCAACTCTGTTTCTATCTGCATGGATGCTACCAGATCTGGGTTTCTCCAGCTCTTTGGTTTTAAGTGCACCATATCAGTTCAGTTGAGGTTTTCAAAGTCAAAACTGTGTCCTAAACCTAAACAAGTTGCAACTGTATTACTAAAACTATCAAACATATACTGTAAAACAAACATTCTCAAGATTACGTTTTGTACAAATAGAACACATTTTCCATTGAATTTCTATCTTTACATTCACCAAAATAAACACCATCATTCAATTTCCTGCCATGTCTTCACTTCTCCACTTACAAGGTCACTACTGTTGTCTTGGCCCCAAACATGTGATGCCCTCCAAAAGGGCATTATCTGAAGGCAGTGGGCAAACTTAATAAATGCACTGATATCTTTACTCCCCTGAAACAAAACCAACCCCAACAGGCTGAAACCAATTAACCACAGCCTCCTCCAACTAAGTAAATGTGAAAGCAGTTTGTAAGATCCTGTCCCACTAGAGGAGTGAGGGATGGATATGCTGTGATAGGGAGTTGTAAGATACTAATTCCACGATTAACGTTTTGCAGATGTCTACTAATTCAAGAACGTCCATTTGATAAACATTTCACTTTCTTGCACTTTGCTGTGCACAACATTTACACAACTAGCTACACTTGTTACTGACTCTTGCTGTTTACCTCATAATACTGCCTAATTTGCAACCAAAATGTAACTATAAATAAAATCCTGAAGAGCTCACAACCCACAAAAACAGGGCCTTACTTTAAGAATGCAACAAGATTTTTTAAATACAAGGCCAATGTCCAAAAGCAGTGAAGAACAGACTTGATTACATCTACACCAAATTACAACCAGCAAAGCAATATAAAATTAACACAAACCAAATTTGTAGTCATAGTTTCTTAAAATAAATGATCAGTAGTAACACCATAACCAATCTACCCAGTTAACACAATGCAGCTATTTCAAGATGACATATATTTCAACAAACTGTTTTAGAAGCATTTCAAAATTAACCACAAAATGGCATCCTACTTCTTTAATCGACATAGACTCCTCTTCTGCACTGCAAGGCATCTCAGAGTCCATCATCTCCTTTGGTTCATCCACAATCTGAAATATGACAGGAAATATCCTTCAGGCAAAAAAGTTCAAACTGATTCAATGTGTAAACATGCCACTGAATGTGTGCAACAAAAATGCTACTGTAAACAAGATGGTTTCTCAAATCCAACAGCATAGTGACCATGCAACTCAAGAATATGAAGTACTCAGGTCCCTCCCCCAAAATACAATTCTCAATTGTTTATGTTGCTTGTAGTTTATAATTAAGGTGACTTGCTGACAGTAGTCAGCTTGTTATTAGAAATGTCAATAAACTGTCTCAGAACTGTTGAGATTCCATCAATGCAAGTTTCCAATTTCAATGCTCAATTTAAGAGCAAGAAAAGAATAAACCTGCTCAGACATGTTATGACACACCTCAAGGACAAGTGGGACATGAAACTTCAGGACAATCCACTAAGGCGAAGAGGGCCATCACTGCTTACTTGGAAAACAAATTTAACACCCAATACTGGCACTTTAAATGAATAGTTAATTTCCAGTTTAGGCAGGAGTTAATGAGTAGTAATTTTTACTGTTTTTAATCCAATCTCACAACAGCATAACTTTCCCAACACAACACTGACATTGTAGCACGTTTCGCGATGTGGAGGTGCCGGTGTCAGACTGAGGTGGACAAAGTTTTTTTTAAAAAAAATCACATAACACCAGGTTATAGTCCAGCAGGTTTATCTGGAAGCACTAGCTTTCAGAGCGCCGCTCCTTCATCAGGATGGAGTTGGATTACAACCTGGTGTTGTGATTTTTTAACATTGCACATTTCCTACACCACCCGCTTTGGTTGAGATTGCTAATGTGTGAGCTATGAATGTTATGTTCAACAAAATCTAAATTGAGATAAAAACCAGAAGCACACAGATTTAGGCAACTCAATACTTAATAAGAAGCCTTTCACTTCTATTAACCCTCACTTTCAAATATTGACAAGCTCTCATTAAAAGGTACAACAGACTCTGTCTGTAGCAAACACTAAACGTGCCAACTTCATTCCTACTTTGAATCCTAAATGATGGATTTTAGAAATTCTCATTAAATTGATGATTGTTCAATGACAATTTCCACCTCCCCCAACAACCAGAAGAATAGTGTTTCCTTATTCACTGATAATTGTAACTGAACATTAAAATCTTAAAAATGTTCTATCAATCTTCAGAACACTCCAGTGGAAACAGTTCTGCATCTAAAGTTGCTCTATTCAACTTCAGGTTTAACCCCATATTAGGCAACATCCTGGTCAACCTATGCAACACAGCACTACTGATTAAAGATCCCCTTTCTTAGTGGGTACCCAAAATTTTGGCCTCACCAATATTTTGCATCATTGTTTAAAGATTTCAAACACCTTTCACTTTTTTTATGGTCTATATGCACCATTAGGAAATTGTTAATTTCAAGGGTAGCTTCTGCAGCCAAAGAGGAAATACTTCAATTCCAGAGGTGGGGTGGTATCAGAACCCAGATCTCCAAAGAAAGTGTTCTAATCTACTGCACTATCCAGTGTCTTCCATAATAAGTTAAATTTCAACTTCAGCTTTGCTCTCTTTTCAGATTATATCCAACCACAAGTAAATGCAAATACACATCCACGAGAAGTGAGTTAATTTAAATTCTTCATACTTCAGCTGGTAGATCCGTGCTTAGAATCAGAGGTGACTCCAGTGGTTCTTCTGCACCCATCTCCAAAGGCAGCTGCATAGTGATATCTACAGGTAGTCCTACGTGTTCAATATTTTCGGTTAAAGATGCTGTGATTTGTTCAATCTCATTTTCATCAGCGCACCCTGCCATTGCACCTTCGATGTCAGTCTCAGGCCCAAAATTAACATCTAATGCTGAAATGTCCTGTAACTGGTCAACACTGGCTTCAATATCCTCCTGTAATGAAATATGCACATTACTTTAGGGTATGGCTATCAACAGGCCAGGAATCACACTGTATGTAACTCAAACAGTTAGATAATACAGTGCCAAGCTACCATTCTGAAGATTGATCAACACCCCAAAAAGATTTAAAACTCATGGCATTGACTTTCAGGACTGGAAGCTGGTCAATTTCCTAACTAAGGCTTCATACAGTAGGGTAGTGACATGTCTAACAAGACAACCCACTGAAATGGACGTTGTCATGTTCACAGTGCTGTATTACTGTATGAAGATAAGGTGGACTAACACACTAACCAGATTAGTTAAGTCCTAACCAGTGCCCTTGAATGTTTGTTAACTAAATTAGCTTAATAATTTGTATTTAGCTATAACAAAGGTTTGCTTAGTCCACATTCAGAATGGAAGTGCAGCAGAAGTATACAAAACCTGAATTTGCAGTTCAGATCAGAGGCAGAGGCAGTCATTACATTTTCATATAGTTAGATGATACAATATATGGATGACCCATAATGAGACATCCAGGTACTCAAGAAAATACCTAAACTTGTAACAGATTTTACAATAAAGAATTAGCTTGACAACTGTTACAAATTTAATAGCACCAATCTAGGTTACTTAGACTTTATAAAACAAGCTGCTATCATTTATGCAGTATATTCAAGGCAGTAGCTTATCAACACTGGGGCACTTCAGTGATCTGTTTAGTTAGTAAGTATTTTTATATCTGTGAAATGAATTAGTCTAACCAAATCAGGAAAGTATGGCAGACTTGTCAAATGCATATATGGTTTCAAAGATTTTATTTGTGGGATATGGATATCACCAGCTATGTTGATATTTAACACCCAACCCTAACTGCCCGAGATAAGGTGGAAGGGCATTCTTGAACCATTTAAGTCCTCTACGTATAGGTCCACCCACAGTGCTATTAGAAAGGGAGCTCCAGTATTTTGACAGCGACAATGAAAAAATGGCAATACGTTTTCAAGCCAGGACTTGGGGAGAAACTCGCAACTGAAGGTGCTCCAATGTATCTATTCCCCTTGTTCTGTAGGTGGGGAAGGTCATGGGTTCATTAGATCCAAACGGTTTGCTGACATTGCTGCATCTTGTCGATCATATACCACTGATAGTGGCAACTGTGTAAACAGAGTGAATGGGTTGTTTTGATCAGGGCACTGTCAAACTTCTTGACCATTGTTGCAGTTGCACCTTTCCAACAAGGGGGGAGCAATGTTTAAGTTCAAGCTGAATGTTGCTCACATCTCACCGCATATGAACAAAGACTGCTTGAATATCTGAACAGCACTGAACGATGGATGGAAGATCATTGGTAAAGCAGCTGAAGATGATTGGGCCTTAGACACTAACATGAGGAGCTCCTGCAGTGATGACTTGGGACTGAGATGATTAACCTCTAACAACCACCTTCCTGTCCTGGGCATGACTCCAACCACTGAAGAATTATCTCCAATTTTCCCAGAGATTCTTGATGGCATACTTGGTCAAATGCTGCCTTGATGACAAAGGAATTACTCATACTTGTGGAGTTAAGCTCTTTCGCTCATGCTGAGATGAAGGCTGTGAAGAGTTCAGCAGTTGAGTGTTCCGGGTGGAAACCAAGCTGAGCATCAGCGAGGAGTTTTGTCCCTTGCCAGTATCACCTGATAACACAGTTGATTACTCCTTTCATGAATTTGTTGATGATTGAAAGTAGAGTGATACTAAACTGCACGAAATCCCAGATAAACAAGAATACCAGACATGTCAGACCTCTTAAGTCTGATATGATTTATTGTGTGCCATGGTTTGGATTAGTAACAATGACATAAGTATGAAGCAGTTTGAGGTTTTGCAAATAAATTTAAAGGATCTTGGAAAGAGATTAGAAAGCAGAAACTCGACAAGTAGATGAATCTGTGGTCAGAGTGATGGTTTAAGCAGGAGGAGTTCAAATTTTGAGGGTATTAAACTGGTTCAGGGAAAGATAGATCTTTGCTCACATGCAGGTTTGCCAGTGCTGTTAGAATGTGCTTCACAGAGCTAGCCAGATAACAAGCTGAACATAAAGCTGGAAATGGGCAGGTGGAAATTAGCAAGTGGAAGTTAACAGAAACAAAACAAATGCTTGATTGTGCAGAATGATTTGTACCTCACGCAAGGATGATAGTAAGGCAACCAAGGATACAAATTCCTTAGAAATACAACTTTTCTTTAGATACTTAGGCTTCCAGGTGAGATAAAGGGAGATTGCTAAAAAGTAGATAGGGCTCCAAAAAAAAGATCAAAGTTGTAGGAAAATTTCTGAGAAATGCAAAAACAAGTTTGCATTACAATAACAACTGAAATACAGTCAGCACAGAAGGCACAAAGCTCCCTCCTTTCAATTTCAAAGGAGGGTGCCTGTAAACAGGAAAGTGGCTTGAAGTGTGTATACTTCAATGCAAGAAGTATACAAAATAAGGTAGGTGAACTCGCAGCGTGGGTTGGTACCTGGGACTTCGATGTTGTGGCTATTACGGAGACATGGGTAGAACAGGGACAGGATTGGCTGTTGCAGGTCCCAGGGTTTAAATGTTTTAGTAGGGTCAGAGGTGGGGGTAAAAGAGGGGGAGGTGTGGCATTGCTTGTCAAAGATAGTATTACAGCTGTGGAAAGGACGATGGATGAAGACTCGCCATCTGAGGTAGTTTGGGCTGAGGTTAGGAATAGGAGAGGTGAGCTCACCCTGTTAGGAGTTTTTTACAGGCCTCCTAATAGTCCTAGAAACGTAGAAGAAAGGATTGCGAGGATGATTCAAGAGAAGAGTGAAAGTAATAGGGTGGTTGTTATGGGGGACTTTAACTTTCCTGATATTGATTGGGAAAGCTATAGCTCAAGTTCGTTAGATGGGTCAGTGTTTGTCCAATGTGTGCAGGAGGGTTTCCTGACACAATATGTAGATAGGCCAACAAGAGGTGAGGCCATACTGGATTTGGTTCTGGGTAATGAACCAGGCCAGGTGTTAGAATTAGAGGTAGGTGAGCACTTTGGGGACAGTGACCACAATTCGGTGACTTTTACTCTAGTGATGGAGAGGGATAAGTGTGCACTACAGGGCAAGAGTTATAGCTGGGGGCAGGGAAATGATGATGCGGTGAGGCATGACTTAGGATGTGTGGCCTGGAAAAGTAAGCTTCAAGGCAAGGGCGTAATTGGTATGTGGAGCTTGTTCAAGGAACAACTATTGAGTGTCCTTGATAAGTATGTACCCGTCAGGCAGGGAGTAAAGTGTCGTGTGAGGGAGCCGTGGTTTAATAAGGAATTGGAATCCCTTGTTAAATGGAAGAGAGCGGCCTATGTAAAGATGAGACGTGAAGGTTCAATTGGGGCGATTGAGAGTTATAAGGTAACCAGGAAGGACCTGAAGAGAGAGCTAACAGCAGCAAGGAGGGGACATGAAAGGTCCTTAGTTGGTAGGATTAGGGAAAACTCTAAGGCTTTCTATAGGTATGTCAGGAATAAAAGAATGACTAGGGTAGGAATAGGTCCAGTCAAGGATAGTAGTGGGAAGTTGCGTGTGGAGGCTGAAGAGATTGGGGAGACACTGAATGAATACTTTTCGTCAGTATTCAATCAGGAACAGGACATTGTTGTCAATGTGAATACTGAGTCACAATTAAGTAGAATGGATGGCTTTGAGGTATGTAGAGAAGAGGTGTTGGAAATTCTGGAAAGGGTGAAAATAGATAAGTCCCCTGGGCCTGATGGCATTTATCCTAGGATTCTCTGGGAAGCAAGGGAGGAGATTGCAGAGCCATTGGCCTTGATTTTTATGTCCTCGTTGTCTACAGGAGTAGTGCCAGAAGATTGGAGGCTAGCAAATGTGGTTCCCTTGTTCAAGAAGGGGAGTAGGGATAATCCTAGTAACTATAGGCCGGTGAGTCTCACTTCTGTTGTGGGTAAAATCTTAGAGAAAATTGTAAGGGATAGGATTTATGAACATCTGGATAGGAATAATGTGATCAAGGATAGTCAGCATGGTTTTGTGAAGGGCAGGTCGTGCCTCACAAACCTTATTGAATTCTATGAGAAGGTGACGAAGGAGGTGGACGAGGGGAAAGCGGTAGATGTGGTGTATATGGATTTTAGTAAGGCGTTTGATAAGGTTCCCCATGGTAGACTACTGCAAAAAATACGGAGGTATGGCATTGAGGGTGAGTTGGAGGTTTGGATTAGGAATTGGCTGGCTGGAAGAAGACAGAGGGTAGTAGTTGATGGCAAAGGTTCATCTTGGAGTGCCGTCACTAGCGGTGTTCCGCAAGGATCTGTTTTGGGACCATTGCTGTTTGTCATTTTTATAAATGACCTGGAGGAGGGGTTAGAAGGTTGGATGAGCAAGTTTGCGGATGATACGAAAGTCGGAGGAGTTGTAGACAGTGAGGAAGGATGTGGCAGGTTACAGCGGGATATAGATAAGCTGCAGAACTGGGCAGAAAGGTGGCAAATGGAGTTCAATGTAGCTAAGTGTGAGGTGATTCACTTTGGTAAGAGTAACAAAAAGATGGGGTACTGGGCTAATGGTCAGATACTTGGTAGTGTGGATGAGCAGAGGGATCTTGGTGTCCATGTACACAGATCTTTGAAAGTTGCCACCCAGGTAAATAGTGCGGTGAAGAAGGCATATGGCGTACTGGCTTTTATTGGTAGAGGAATTGAGTTCCGGAGTACTGAAGTCATGTTGCAGTTGTATGAGACTCTTGTGCGGCTGCATCTGGAGTATTGTGTGCAGTTTTGGTCGCCATACTATAGGAAGGATGTGGAGGCACTGGAACGGGTGCAGAGGAGGTTTACCAGGATGTTGCCTGGTATGGTAGAAAGATCGTATGAGGAAAGGCTGAGGCACTTGGGGTTGTTTTCATTGGAGAAAAGAAGGTTTAGGGGTGACTTGATAGAGGTGTACAAGATGATTAGGGGTTTAGATAGGGTCGACAGTAAGAATCTTTTTCCAAGTATGGAGTCAGCTATTACGAGGGGGCTTAGCTTTAAATTAAGGGGTGGGGGGGGGGTGGGGGGTAGGTATAGGACAGATGTTAGGGGCAGGTTCTTTACTCAGCGAGTCGTGAGTTCATGAATGCCCTGCCAGTAGCAGTGGTGGACCTTCCCTCATTATGGGCATTTAAGTGGGCATTGGATAGGCATATGGAGGATAGTGGGCTAGTGTAGGTTAGGTGGGCTTGGATTGGCGCAATATCGAGGGCCGAAGGGCCTGTACTGCACTGTATTCTTCTATGCTCTATGTTAAATTGCAAATAGGTAACCTTTTTAGCCAGACAAACGAAGGGGGGGAAGCTTTTCTCAATTTAGTTTAGGGAATGAAGCTGGACAAACTGATGGAATATTAGTAGTCGAAGACTTGTGTTTTAGTAATCTCAATTCATTTAAACGGAGTCAAGATCCCCACAAAGAAAGGGTGTAAAATAGCCAAATCTAGAGATCCTTCGATGACAAGTTGCAGAGTTAAGATCATAACTTTGCATTGCAACAGGCAGTTGGGGCTGCAGCTTTATGAATAGATAATTTAATGTCAATTTCCTGCCTTCAACCTGTAATACTGCAGTACTCCCTTTCAAATAACCACCCAATTGCCTTTCAAATGCTTCATTTGAATCCACATTCACCACACTTTCAGGTAGTGTATTCCAGACCCGAAACACACGCTGCACAAAAATGATTTTTCTCACACAGCTTATTTAACCTTGCATATTCCCACCCATCTCTCTAAACAACTTGTGTCTGGACCCCCTCATGATTTTGAACACCTCAATCAGATCAGCTTTCAGCCTTCTCTTTTCCAAGGAAAGCAGTCCTGACTTCTTCAATCCATCTTCATAAATCAAAGAAAATTATGAGCTGAACAATGCAATAAGGCCAGAAAAGTACAAACCATGGGGCTAAAATGAAGAGAACACTCAGGAAACAAAAAGTGATTAAAAAAGACTGGAAAGTAACAATCCAGGAAAATCCAAAGTTTTAAAAAAATTAATACACAAACAGCAACAGGATAACTTGAGAAAATAAGACCTAATAGGAAGCAAAAAGGTTAACTGCTCATAGATGTCTACAGCACAGAAAAAGACCATTTGGCACAATGAATGTTGGCCCACAACCTTGCACATCTTGGCAAGCGTACATCTAAGAGTACACACCTTTTAGAGGGAAAGGTGTGGGGGGTGGAGTCAAGGATCAAGTAGTTGTGTGGTGACAGAAGATCTGGGTAATTTTAATGAATACTTGCAGCTGGATTCAATACCTGAACAGCTTATGATCAGGAGAAAATATTGAAATATTGGATGGGGTTAAATTTAATAGATAAATTAAAATATTTAACACCCCTTTCAGTAGATAAATCACTTGATTACATGCGTAGGTGTGACAAGTACATTGTTTGAGGGGGTTATCAACACCTTTGACGAGGTGCCACAAGGCTAGCCACAGAATCATAGAGATGTACTGCATGGAAACAGACCATCCGGCCCAAACTGTCCATGCTGACCAGACATCCCAACCCAATCTAGCCCCACCTGCCAGCACCCGGCCCATATCCCTCCAAACCCTTCCTATTCATAATACCCATCCAAATACCTTTTAAATGTTGCAATTGTACCAGCCTTCAACACTTCCTCTGGCAGCTCATTCTATACACGTACCACCCTCTGCGTGCAAAAGCTGCCCCTTAGGTCCCTAGTTCTGGACTTCCCCACCCCAGGAAAAAGACTTTGTCTATTTATCCTATCCATGCCCCTCATAATTTTGTAAACCTGTATAAGGTCACCCCTCAGCCTCACAAACGTAAAAACTATTGGAGTGTACCAAACTGGATCGAAAAGTGGCTGAGTCAAAAAGCAAAATAAACACGGATGAGTGTTTTTGCAACTGGAAGGCTGTACTATATGGTTCAGTATTCAGTCCCAGCTTCATGTAATTTGTATTGCTGACAATTATCTAGTTTTATAACTCCTACGATTTAGAATACATCGTCTAATTTTAGGAAGCGGATTCCACTCCCCCTCCCCCACCACCACGCCTGCTCAGATAGTACCTTCCAGCTCCACATCTCTACAGCTTGAGGACGATAAGAGGTGGTGTACAGGAGCTCCACAACCTTCAGGTTTCCCTTTAACCACACACCATCCTGTTTTGCAAACATATTGCTCCTCCTTCACTGACGCTGGGTCAAAACCGTGAACACACTTAGGAGCACCTTTCCTACATTATCTGAATAGCTCAGGATAGTTCACCACCACACTCGCCAGGGTAACTGGGAATTGCCAATAAATGCTGACTTATCCATTAATGCAGAGAAATGTGTGAATGAAACAAAAACTGGTCATGTGGTTGATATTTAATGACATAAAGAATTAGAGAAGTTGAGCAAAAATACAGAAAACTGAATTCAACCCACAGAAATGGGGGGGGGGGGGGGGGGGGGGGAGGAGGGAGGGGAGAAGAGAAGGGAGGAAAATCAGGGGCCATAGATTTAAAGTGACTGGTAGAACAATTAGAGGCGAAATGAGGAAATATTCTTCCATCCAGAGTATAGGGATTTGAAAATCTGCCTGAAATGATAGTCTAGCCAAAAACCTTCACTACCAATAAAAAGCACATTGTCAGATGAAGCTCCATCACCTGAAGAGCTATGTGTCTAATGCAGAAGGAGGAATCGAGTAGGTAGCTCTCTGCTGACCATGTACAAATGGCTCTGTCATAACTTCCTATGAAATACATGGGAAACACCAAATATGATTCTATAACCTGGACTATCCAGTAGCAAGAACCAAAAGGCTATAGAAAACAATTTGTTTTTAACTTCATTAATAAATATCAGATTTTCAATTAAAAACAGTTTTCCTCCTCTGCTTTAACCATCAGCAGAAAAACAAGTGTTTTCCACAGACATTGCCTATTCTGTGAACTACTCAAAGTAACAAAGCTTTGGGAATTCTACCTTCAGTTCATATTTAACAAATCCTAACTCAACACATACGCGTGCGGCAATGTATTGCAATGTTTGAGGTATGTCACGGGAATAGTAGTCTGGATTTTGTGAAAATAACAGATGCTGATGAAGCAAATAGTACAGCAACAGCAAAGAGGGGTGGATGGATAACAATACTGAACTATCTAGAAGCTGCTGCTGCCGCCAAGAAAATGGCATTACACCATCTGCCTCATCATGGAAATGGTGAACATTAATTACAATTAATATTGCTCAAATGGCAAAGCTTTTTACCTCGCATTCATTATTACAAAAGCAAGAATGACAAAATTCAGAAGATCGTGACAATTTATTGAAGAGAGTAACAACAGGTTCAGAACTCTGATCAGTTGAGGCATTACCATGGAGAAAGCAATAGGCTTCCCAAGCTCCTGGGTAATCCAAAAAAAAGCACAAGGCTTGAACATTCTTTTGTTAGCAAAGAACAGGATATTGCATATAAATGTATGTTGCAATTTGGAAATGATGATGAGCTTGAATGATTATCTTTGCAAGTTTAACTAATAGCGCACAGATGCCAAAGCTACCTCATGTCCCCTTTCTGCCCTAGAGATTTCCCTCTTAAATACATTCATACTGCTTTTATACTCTTCTAAGGAATCACTCTGATTTCTGTGGCTTTAATCTGATATATGCTTCCTTCTTGACCAAAACCTCAATTTCTCTAGTCATCCAGCATTCCCTACATGCACAAGCTTTGCCTTTCACCACAACAGGAACATACTTACTGGACATACTCGTTTTTGAAGGCTTCTCAATTTCAGACTGTCCCTTTAGCTGCAAACATCTGCCCCCCAAATCTTCTCAAGTTCCCTTCTTCATCTCTGATGTGTCTCAGTTTTTCCTTATCCATCTTTTTGCTCTTTCTACATTAGTAAAATATCTTTGGGTTTTCCTTTATCTTGTTTGCTAGTATTTTTTCATAGCCTCTTTGATTTCCTTGTTTTCTTTTACTTGATCCCTGTACTTTACCTCTACGCTATCCACAGCGTTGAGTTTTTTTTTAATGACTAGCAAACTTTCTTCTTCCATTTAATCTTCCCTGTATTTTTCTGGGCAACCATAGGAGTTTAGATTTGGCAGATTTTGGAGAGGACATGTCTGCTTTGTGATCTAAGGATCTCACCGTTTAGTGTCTCCAATTGGTTTACCTTAGCAGTCATGTCCAGTTCACATTAGCCAAATCACTTCTCAGTTTTGTAAAATTTACCATCCCCCAGTTTAAACATTTTACTTTTGATTTATCTTTGCCCTTTTCCATAATAATACTAAATCTAACTGAATTGTGGTCACTATCCCAGAGATGGTCACCCACTTGATAAAAAAAATTCATTTCTAGGATGTGGGCGTCGCTGGTTGGCCAGCATTTATTGCTGGTGCCTAGTTACCCTTGAGAAGGTGACAGTGAGTTGTTTCTTGAATAGCTGTAGTCCCTCTGCTGTAAATTGACCTGCAACGCCATCTGGGAAGGAATTCCAGGATTTTGACCCAACGACAGTGATGGAACGGTGATATATTTCCAGGTCAGAATGGTAAGGGGAGGCGATGGTCTAGTAGTATTACAGCTGAAACGTTAATCCTGAAACTCAGCTAATGTCCTGGGATCCCGGGTTTAAATCTTACCACGGCAGATGGTGGAATTTGAATTCAATAAAAATAATCTGCAATTAAGAATCTATTGATGACCACAAAATCATTATCGATTGTCAGAAAAACCCATCTGGTTCACTAATTTCTTTCAGAGAAGGAAATCTGCCATCCTCACCTGGTTTGACCTACATGAGTCCAGACACTCAACAATATGGTTGGTTCTCAACTGTCTTTTGAAATGGCCTAGCAAGATATTTGGTTGTACCAACTGCAACAAAGTCTCAATGAAATGACACACCAGACAGATCATCTGACATTGACCCAGACATCGGAAAAGACAACAGTGAACGTGCAATGGCCTCCTTACGAACATCTGGGGGCTAGTGCCAAAATCAGGACATCAGTCTCACAGACTAGCCAAGCAACAGCCTAATAATCATACCTTACAGACAATGTCCTAGACACCACCATCATTGTCCCTGGATATGTCCCGTCCTACTGACAGGACAGAACCAGAGGTGGCGGCACAGTGGCATGCAGTCAGGAGTGTTTCCCTGAGAGTCCTCAATATCAAGTCTGGATCTCATGAAGTTGCGTGATTTCAAGTTAAACATGGGCAAGGAAACCTGGAAGTGTGGTGTCCAGAAATGCAAGCAATATTCTAAGCGTGGCATAACACAAGATCTATAAAGCTGCCGCATAACTTGTCTATCCTTACACTCGATGTCCCTTCCAATGAAGGCACACATGCCATGTGCCTTTTTAAAAAACTTATCCATGCTGCCACCTTCAGTGAGAGTTCTGCCAGTCGCTGCGTAACTTCCATCCGTACTTGACCTTTCATATTGCATCACCTCACATTTGTCTGGATTAAACTCATCTGCCATTCTACTGGCCATGCTTCCAACTGATCGGTATCCTGCTGTATTCTCTGACAATCCTCTCTATCTGTAATTCCACCAACCTTTGTACCATCCACAAACTTACTAATTAGGCCAACCACATTTTCCTCCAAATCATTTAGGTAACATCATGAACAGCAGAGGTCCCAACACTGATCCTTGCAGAACACCACTAGTCACAGCCCTGCATTCAAAAAAGCATCCTTCCACTGCTACCCGTTGCCTATGACTTAACCAGTTCTGTATTCATCTTGCCAGTTCACCCCTGAAACCATGCTACTTAAACGTTTGTATGAGTCTGCCATGAGGAACCTTGTCAAAGGCTTTACTGAAGACTCAATCAACTTTGTCACCTCAAAAAAAAACTCAACCAAATTAGTGAGGCATGATCGCCCTGGCACCAAACCACGCTATCTGTTGTTAATAAGTCTATTTGCTTCTAAATGCGTACAGATTTTGTCCCTGACAATCTTTTCTAATAATTTCCCTACCACTGTGAGACACTCAGATCTGTAATTTCCAGGATTATCCTTGTTAGCCTTCTTAAACAGTGGGACAACACTGAATATTCTCCAGTCCTCTGGGACCTCACCTGTGGCCAAACAGGGTATAAGGAGGTTGGTCAATGGTCCAACAATTTGGTCTCTTGCCTCCCTCAATTTTCTGGGATAGATCCCAGTATGACCCGGGGACGTATCTACCTTAATAATTTTTAAGGCACAAAACCTCTTCCTTTTTAATAGAAATTTGGCATAGAAACTTGACAATCCCTTCCCTGAGATCATCCTCCACCAAGTCCTTTGCTTTGGTGAATACCAACATGAGTTCGTTTAAGATCTTTCCTACCTCTCCGGCCTCTACACACAGATTCCCTCTTTTGTCGTTGAGCGGACAAACCCTTTCAATGGCTATCTCTTGTTTTTTTTATATATGTACAGTCTTAGGATTCTCTTTAATCCTGTTTGCTAACAACTTTTTAATGACCCTTTTAGCCCTAATTTCTTGTTCTTTCTTTATATACTTCAAGGGGTTCATCAGTTCCCATCCTAATACACCTAACTGTATCGTTTTTCTTCCTGGCAAAGACCAAAACATCCCTGGTTGGCCAAGGTTCATGTAACTAGCCATACCTATGCTTCACTCTCGCAAGAACATGCTGCTCCTGAACTCTTCTCAATTGCCATTTGAAATACTCCCATATAATCCAATGTACATTTTCCCTCAAACAGCCACCTCCAATTAAAATTCTCCAGTTCCTGCCTCAGTGTTGGAGCTCACCTTCCCCCATTTAACACCCTCACCCATGAGCACCTTAAAACTTGTATTATGGTCACTACTCATGAAATTATCCCCCATTGAAACCTCTTCTCTCACCTGGCTGAGCTCATTTCCCAAAACCAGGTCCAGTATAACCCCTTTCCCTGGTTGACTGTTTATATGTTGTGTCAAGAAGCTCTCCTGAATAGTGCTTACAAATTTTGCCCGATCTGAGCCCCTAGCATGTAGGGAGTCCCAGCCATACAGGGAAAGTTGAAATCACCCACCACAGCAACCCTGCTGATTGTACATCATTCCAAAATCTGTCTACATATTGTCTCCTCTATCTCCCATTGGCTGTGAGGAGGCCTGTAGTATACACCCAGCACTGACTTCACTTTTCCTATTCCTGAGTTCTACCTATATTGCCTCACTGCACGAGTCCTCTAACATATCCTCCCTCATTACAGCTGTGAATACTCCTTTACCAGTAATGCAGCTCCCTCACTCCATTTATGTCCCAATCACACCTGGAACATCTAAAACCTGGGATATTCAGCTGCCAGTCCTATCCCTCTTTCAGCCAAGTCTCTTATCACAATAATGTCACAGTTCCAGATACTAACCAAAGCTTGAATTCATCTACTTGGCCTATGGCATTGAAACACATGCATTCCAGACCACTCTCACCAGTCTTTGCAGCAGCATTTCCTTGTTCTTATTGTTCGTCTTGGTTTCTACCTTTCCCTCAATTTCTGCATTTACTACCCTACACCTCTGGTTCCCACACCCCACTAGTTTAAACCCTCCCCAAACACTCTACCAGGTATCCCCCTGCCAAGGAACCAATCCCATTCCTGCCCAAGTGTAACCCGTCCAGTCTGTACAGGTCCTATCACCCTCAGAACCAGTCATAATATCCCACGAATCTGGAAACCCCCCCCAGAAACCATCTTTTCAGATAAGTGTTCATAGTGAGTCTTGAGAAGATTTGCAGCTGGATGTAGGTTTGCTTGCTGAGCTGGAAGGTTCATTTCCAGACGTTTCATCACCCTACTAGGTAACATCTTCAGTGGGCCTCCAGTGACTAGCTTGTGGCACTGGTAGTAATCCTGGGATTACCACATTTGAAGTCCAATATTCCAATTTCTTCCTAGTTCTCTCTTTTATGCTTTTAGAACCTCATCCCTTTTATTAAGCTATGTTGTTAGTACCAGCATGTACTATGACCGCTCCCTACTCCCCCTCCCCCTCCAGAATATCCTACAACCACTCAGACATCTAGGACCCTACTACACCATCCTGGACTCTTGCTTGCAGCCACAGAAA
Organism: Chiloscyllium plagiosum; assembly: GCF_037043375.1. NCBI lineage: Eukaryota > Metazoa > Chordata > Chondrichthyes > Orectolobiformes > Hemiscylliidae > Chiloscyllium > Chiloscyllium plagiosum. The sequence goes on along the minus strand of NW_028270166.1, from coordinate 48,640,067 downwards.
CACAGACCTACACCCCTTACAATTGAATCCCATGTAACTTTAGACTTCTATGCCTCTCTCTCCATCTATGCTGAGCAACACCTAGGAGAAACACTAAGGATGGTAAGGGCACAAATGTATTCTGGGTGGGTAATTTCACTGTTCACCATAAAAAGTGACTTGACAGCAGTACAATTGATCGAGCTGGTCAGGTCTTAAACGACATAGCTATGGAGATTAACTAACAAGAGGGAAAAATAAAATTGACCTCACTCTTACAACCTGTCAGCTACAGATACATCTGTACAGGATGGTATCAGTAAGACAGACCACCGCACAGTCCTTGTCCAGACTTCACATTGAAAATAACCTTCAATTGTTGTGTGGCACTGTCACTGTGCTAAATGGTACAGGCTTTGAATACATCTAGCAACTCAAGACTCAACATAACCCATAGCCTCATTGCCCTGCATATCCTCCACTCAACCATTACCTTCACAAAATCGTCTTGAATTTTGTACTTTCAGTAACGCTACTTGCGCCACAAGCTTCACCATTTAGGCAAAGGTAGATCAGGGAGGTAACTGCACGGCTTGAGGGATGGTGTAGAAGAGAGGGTTTAGATATGTGGAGTGTTCGGAAAAAATAAATTTGTTCATAAAGAAATGGGCTTCACCTGAGCAGAAATGGGATTAATAGGAGAGAGTGAATAGTGTAATTGATATAAACTAGAAATGGGGAGGTGGTTTGACAGATGGGCCTAATATTGGAAGTACCACTTAGGGCAAAAGGGAGATGATGTGAAAATGAGAAAAAGGAAATGAGGGGATGCTTAAGTGATGACAGTGAACAAAGGAATGTTCATCTTGCAATTGGCAAGAGAGAGATATGGGTATATTGGGCGTGCACAAATGGAAGGAATACACTGAACAAAACTGGGGAACTGTAAGCTGGAAGTGCTCAATTATCCAAACGACATGGGCAGGGAGTATTTTGTTTGGATAATAGAACATAGAACATAGAAGAATACAGCGCAGTACAGGCCCTTGGGCCCTCGATGTTGCGCCGATCCAAGCCCACCTAAACTACACTAACCCACTATCCTCCATATACCTATCCAATGCCCTCTTAAATGCCCATAAAGAGGGAGAGTCCACCACTGTTACTGGCAGGGCATTCCATGAACTAACGACTCGCTGAGTGAAGAACCTACCCCTAACATCAGTCCTATATCTACCCCCCCTTAATTTAAAGCTATGCCCCCTTGTAATACCCAACTCCATACGCGGGAAAAGGTCCATACTGTCTACCCTATCTAACCCCCTAATCATCTTGTACACCTCAATCAAGTCACCCCTAAACCTTCTTTTCTCTAGTGAAAACAGCCCCAAGTGCCTCAGTCTTTCCTCATACGATTTTCCTTCCATACCAGGCAACATCCTGGTAAACCTCCTCTGCACCCGTTCCAATGCCTCCACATCCTTCCTATAATAGTGTATTCTCATAATCGAATGCCAGATAAAAGTTTAGCCAAGCATCGGGACCTTGTGATCTTGTTCAAATAATCCGAAATTTAGATAATCAAGGTTCGTCTCCAGCAGCAACGACAGAAATGTGGCTAAGGAGAACTAGACACTTAACATCCAGGGTTATAAAATTTTTAGTAGATAAAGGGTGAGTAAAAGGAGATGGTGCAGCAGTCTTGGTCAAACACAATATTATAAGGCCTCAAACGAGATGCAGTTACTGAATTAGAATCTATATGGTTGGAGGTGAATGACAGGAGGAAGCAGTGATCTTGTTGGGTATTTATTATAGACCTCGAAAATATTGGGGAGAATGAGCATTTGTAGGTAGACTATGGAAATCTACAACAGGTAGGGCTGCGACAGATGGTTATTTCAATTACTCCAGAGCAGACTCTGAGAAATGTAGCGTGGAATGTGAAAGGGGATAGTCCTACCAGGGAGGCACCTGTGCTGGACCTGGTCCCAGGAAATGAAGCAGGCCACATGGAGCATTCCAGAATCGGGCAGCATTTGGTAAATAGTGATCATAACAATATAAGGTTCAATATTAAGTTAGAAAAAGATAAAAATCAGTCAACTCTCAAGTTGAAATGGAGCAGGTTGATTATTTCAGTGGATAACAGTAAATGAAAAATAGGAGAGTTTTGAAAGATAAGGTGCAAGATAGACAGATACACATAAGAAATAAGTACAGGTATCCAAAGGTAGAGCATCCTAGATGACTGAGGATATTAATGAGAAAAATAAGAAAAAGGAGGTGCATGATGCATCTAAGAATAATAATAGCAATAGAAATCAAGAAGATTACCTCAAATGCAAGAGAGGCAAAGGCTTGAATAAGGAAAGGTAAGGGGCAGCACGAGGAAAGAATGGCAGGCTGCGCTAAAGCAAAAAGATGTGTTTCAAATATATTAATAGTAGATGATTAGTAAAGTATAAAATGATGCCCATAAAGAACAACCATGCTGCTCACTGAAACAAATGATCCTGAATTAGAACTCTGCTTCTATCTTCACTAAATTAGAAAAGGCTGACAATGGTCCTGTTGAAAATGTGGGTGTGGAGCAACTAAGTGGCTGATAAAAAGATGCTCAAAAAGCACTACAGGTAGAGAAGTCACCAGGACCGGTGAAGTGCTTCCTAGATTGACAGGGGTAAGGGAGCAAATTGTAGATTCAGTGACAAATTTTCCAGGGCTCAAAACACAACACCTTGAGATGGGAGGACCGAAATTATGATGCCAATGTTCAAGAAAGAAGCAAAGGACAACCCAGGAAACTACAGACCTGTCAGCTTGACATCGATAATGGGAAATCTGATAGAGGCCATTTTACAATAAGGTAAATACACACTGAAGAGAAAAATGAATTTAACACTTGAGAGTGTAACATGGTTTAGTCAAGGGCAGATCACATTTGACAAATGTCAGTTCTCTGACAAGGTGATAGGTAGTGAATGAAGACAATACTGTGAATGCTGTATTTTTGGACTTTCAGAAAGCATTTGATACACAACCACATGGCAGGTTGGTAAGCAAATTAGAAATGTTTAGGATTGATGGGACCTTAGCAGCATGGATTAGAAGTGAATTAAAATACAGGAAATCAAAAACTAGGTATTGGTGGGCATTTTTCAGATTGGAGTTGCAAGTAGTGTTGTCCAGGGATTGATGCTGGGACCCTTGCTTTTTCTGATATATGTAAATAATTTGGAGATGAGTGCTAAGGGCAATATCTCAATTTGTTGATTACAATAAGCGAGGGATTGCGAGGATGATGCCGAATGACTTTAGAGGGACACAGAACAGCTCAGACACAGACCCTTCAGCCCATGACGTTGTACCGAACATAATGCCAAATTAAATTAATCCCTTCTGTTTACTCTTGGTCCAAATCCCTCCATTCCATGAATATTCTTGTACCTATCTAAAAGCCTTTTAAATGCGCCTATTGTATTTGCCTCCACCACTATCCTTGCAGTGTGTTTTCAGCACCTAACACTTTATAAAAAAAAAACTTGCTCCTCACACCTACTTTGAACTTATCTCCCCCTCATTTTAAATGCATTCCTTCTACTATTCGACATTTTAACTCTGGGAAAAAGATTCTGACTACCAACCCTATCTATGCTTCTCAATTTTATATATTTCCATCAGGTGTCCCCTCAGCCTCTGCCACTCCAGAGAAATCAACTCTAGTTTGACCAGCTTCGCTTTACAGCTCAAAGACTGCAATCTCAGCAGTATCGTGGTAAACCTCTTCTGCACTCTCTCCAAAGCCTCTACACCCTTACTTTAATGTGGTGACCAGAATTGAATGGAATACTGGAAGTGCTGCCGAAATGAAGCAGTATAAAGCTGCAATCTCACTTCCTGACTCTTGGACCCAATGCCCTTGCCCTGAAGGCAAGCAGGCATACGCCATCAGCACCACCTACGTTTGTGGCCACTTTCAGGAAGCTATGGACAAGGACTAACCCACCCATCTAAGTTTTCATCCTAGTCACATACATAAATCAGAGGTCCCAGTACAGATCCCTGCGGAATATCACCAGTCACAGGCATCCAGCCAGAAAAACATTTCTACTACTGCCCTGTCTTATAGGTAAACCAATTCTGAATCCACAATGCCAAGACCCCGCAGATCTCATGCATCTTCTTCTTTTTGATGAGCCTACCATGAAGAACGGTGTTGAAAATCTTACTAAAATCCATGCATACAGCATTCACTGCCCTAGCCTCATCCTCCCCCTCCAAATCTAACAAGACATATCTGCCTGGCTCAACGCCATGCTGACTGTCCCTAATTAGGCAATACTATTCCAAAAGTATGTAAATCCTACCCCTAAGAATCCTCTCCATTAGCTTCCCAACCACTAATGGGACACTCACCAGTCTATAATTTCCTGGATTATTCCTATTTCCCTTTTTGAAAGGAGGAACGACAGGAACCCTCTAGTGGTTAGAGAGGATAAAAAGATCTTGGTCAAGGCCCCAGTAATCTCCTCTTAATAACCTGGAGTTATTGGGCAGCGGAGAGTTATGGCTTATGGCTCTTCAAGAGACCCAACACTACTACTTTCTTGCTGTCAAAATGCTCTAGCATATTAGCATACCCCATGCTAATCTCACTACCCTTCATGTCCTTCTCCAAGGACATAAAACATTGGCAAGTTGGCCAAATGGGCAGATCTTGCAGATAAATTTCAATTCAGAGAAGTGAGAGAGATTCTTCTATGTTCTATTAGTGGGTTAGTATAGGTTAGGTGGGCTTGGATCGGCGCAACATCGAGGGCCAAAGGGCCTGTACTGCGCTGTATTCTTCTATGTTCTATTAGTGGGTTAGTATAGGTTAGGTGGGCTTGGATCGGCGCAACATCGAGGGCCAAAGGGCCTGTACTGCGCTGTATTCTTCTATGTTCTATGATGCATTTTAGACGAAGAAACATGGAGAGACAACACAGCTGCAATGGTACAACTTTGAGGGGAGTAGAGGACCAAGTGCATTATTCTCTGAAGGTAGCCAGGAAAGCTGAAACAGTTAGGGCAGCTTATTGAATTCTTGTGTTTATAAATACAGGCACAGAATATAAAAGCAGAAAGTGACCTGTCACCTCTACGAATCATTGGTCAGACCACATTTGGAGTACGAAGATCAGTTCTGCGTACCTTATTTAATGAGGGATATAAAACCTCTGTAGAGTGCAATGGAGATTTACTAGAATAATACCAGGAATGAGGGATTTGTGATGCAAGGAAAAATTAGAGAGGTTGGACTATTCTCCTTGAGGAAGACAAGATTAAGATGTCACTTACTGAGATGTTCAAAATTGTGAACAATTTTGACATTATAAAGGATATTCTGTTTTTTCTAGTTAGTGTGTCAATAACTAGACCTCACAATTTCAAGACTGTCAGCAAGAGAGCTAGGAGCAAAAAGAGGAGACGGATTCCATATGATTCAAAAGAGAGCAAGATACACATTTGAAAGTGATAAATTCATAAGGATATGAAGATAGGGCTGTAGAATGGGACTATAATCAGGTAGCTCTTTTGGGAGCCAGTATGGACACAATGGGTTGAACGGCATCCTTCTGTACTGTAAAATTCTATGTTTCTATCACCTCGAACACCTGATAAGCTTCATTCTCCAGAATTAGGTCCAGCACTTCACCGAACATTTACAAAGTTCTCCTATATACACATTTCAAGAAATCTCAACAGTCTATACTATGATTATCGGAATATAAATACCATTTTTACTCATCTCTGAACTGACTTAATTGCCCACTGACTGTCTGGGAGTCAAGAATACACTCCCAACAGTGTGACTGCCCCCTTTTCCTAAGCTCTAACTGCAAAGCCTCATTTGACCACCCTTCAAGATAACATCCCTCCTTACTGCCTAAAATAATAATGCGACGCCTCTGACATTTGCATATTCCCTGCCCTGCTTTAAGATCCTATACCCTAGAATGTTAAGTTGTCAGCTGTCCCTCCTTCAAATATGTCTCGTGATAGGAACATCAGAATCTGCCTTATCTCGAATACTCCGAGCATTAAAGTAGAAGCCATCCAGATTTGCCTTTCTCTCAAGATAGCTCACAGCTCAACTCACTCTACCTCAACTCGTTTCTAAGTTATGCCATGTCACTACTGAACCAATGGACTGTGACCCGCGCTCCTGCAGAACTAGCTTAAACCCTCCAAAATCACTAGCAAACCCTCCCACAAGCATGTTAGTCCCATTCTGGTTCAGGTGCAGATCATCTTGCTTGTAGAGATCCCACCTTCCCCAGAAATGGTTAAAGTGATCCAGGAATCTAAAACCCTCTCTCCTGTACTAACTAGAGTTATGCATTCACCTGCTTTAATCTTCTATTTCAGGGCTCACTAGCACATGACACTAGAAATGGTACTGAGATCAATCCCAGGACTATGGGAAGTTTCTTCTGGTGAGGAGAGGTCAAGTAGGTTGGGCTAGTAAACAAAGATTCTCAGCGGATTTGACAGAGCAGATGCTGGGGGGTACTTTTCCTTTGTGGAAGAATCTAAAACTAGAGGGTATGATCTCAGAGTGAAGTGGGCCACCCAGTCAAGACTGAAGAGGCATTTCTTCTCTCAAAGGGTAATGAATCTGCATAATTCTTGATAATAGAGGTCTGTAGAGATGAGGTTCATCAGTACATTCAAGTTGATCCATGATCTCATCTAATAGTGCAGCAGACTCAATGGGTCAAATAACTTCCACGGTGTTTACATTCTATGACAATCCTGGCCAATGCATCAGCCACATGGCAAATGGGATTCAAGATTCCCTCCATTTCTAAAGTGATTACAAGTCACTACTCCTGATAGAACAAAAAGCCAATGCACTTGTTTTTGATCCACACAAATGATTTACATCTGTACTTTCTATATGATGGGAGATATGTTCAATAACTAAACTAAAAGTTAATAGTTTGCTGCTAATATTAAGACGTGTAAATAAAGATTGCAAGATGGCAACAGAGTACTTTTCCCCCTCTTCTTTCACAGTTTTCTTTTACATTAACCTACTTATTTTCTTTGGACAGCAAGTTGGGCAGCATGGAGGAGAGCAAGCCCACTGCATGACAACGAGAGGCTCCCCAGTATCTGCAGTGGAGAAGGCAGCCCCAGTTTCCTGGCACCTGCAGCTTCATTGTTTCCATGGCATGGTAGCAGCTGGAGGCCTGGATTGGGACTTTGACGATTGGCCAGAGGTCTCCCAGACAGTGGGCCAAAGAAGAGGTCAAGTCCTTGCAGATTGCGAGCTCTCTGCAACTTTGGTTCTCGAAGCCTGTTGAACTTACAACTTTTATTTCCTTATTATTCTACTTGATACGAAGGAGGGCTGTAATGGTTAACTTTGTTGCCTTATTTTTCTGCTTTGTAGCTACATTTTGTACTGAAGTACCTTTGTACCCAAGGTGGCACTAGAAAAAGTGATATTGTACAATTTTCACTGTACTTATGTACTTGCATACACATGACAATAAAATCTAATTCTCATCTGAAAAGCATTGCGGTTATTGGCACACATCTACAGCAACTCAATTATTTCTAATAGACTGAAACATTTCAGATTTTGATGGGTCAGGATGCCAATTGAATATTTATGTGCATTAAGTTTGTATGAAATTCTTCAGATTTTAAAGACTTCAGAAGAATATCACTGTGTCAAGTCAAGAGAAGCTGACAGCAAGAAATTATGTAATGGAGAAAAGCAACAATGTCATCCAGAGGGTCAAATGCAACAAAGAAAACAGTAATTGATGGCAAAAACAGACACTGACTTAATCAGGGGCAATACAAAGAATCAGGGCAGAAGAAAAATGACTTAGTTAAGTGCACAAAGTTGAGAGGAAGTCCACAGCTATTGTTGACCCTGGTGAATATTTATATGCAACTTGGAAGAAATGTTTGTTGAACTTTATCAAAACAGATCAAAGTGTACTTCTACTATACCAGATCAACAGTATTTCACAGATATATCTAATTTAAACCTTATTTTTCCTCATACCTGCTGCATACAAAAATTGACTTTGAGAACCACACTACAAAAGATTGAGACTTTGATTAACCAATGGAGTGTCACTATTCCAAAATGTGTTTTGCCATATTAACTAAATTAAGGTTTTTTTTAAAAATTCTGGACTTATTCCTTTAAGTGCCCATAAAAACAAGCATGCCAGATTACAATACATCCTCTTCATATAAAGAAATGAATGCAATCTATATAATTTTTGACCTGTCATTTAGTTGTACCTAATGCGCATTTGTGGACAATGCACGATAATGGACTCTTGTCAAGATTACTCTGAAAACGTCATAATTATGAAGACCAGCCAAATTTTATTGTAATTGTGTATGAGTAATCATATCTTTGATTGCGCATTCAACTATTAGTATCTTTATCTTCAATAGAATGAATATAGGATGGAGTTTTAAATTAGAGCAGTCAATCTTGCCCAGTTACCAACCTGTCCATCTCCAGAATCTTCCTCCAGACCATCATCGGTTCCATCATCCTCTGTTCTTCGACCTACCCAAGAGAGTATAAATGAGCTTCAAGATATGCATTGTACTAAGAGATAGAGTACACACAGGACTGGTCTTCTTTAAAATTACTCATGGTGAACCAGTTAATTGGTTTAGGAACATGATGAAATGTGCAGAAATACACACGAGATGCTTAATTTTGGCTCATGGCTAAGTCAGTAGGGTAAGACAAAGAAATGGTCACGAAGAGTTTTGAGTTTTCCACTTGCTAAATCCTATATGCATTTTCTACACAAACTACCTTTTCCTGTTCGCTTTGGTACTTTCCGTCCTGGAGTATCAGCTGCAATTGGAATTTCATCAGGATTCCCACCTTCATCTTCTATTGCCTGAAGGCAAAGACCGCAATTATTAAGAGTAAAGGAAATAAAATTTACAACAATAATTTTATAACTATGACACTTAAAAAGATTAAACATCTCTATGATGAGTTTCAATAATTAAACTGTTCAAGGAGTTTATTGAAATTGCAATTAGAGAAATTCTATTTAAACATATTACCAGATGGTAAAATGGAGGAACAGGATAATGTGGACTATGAAAGTCTGTTTGCAAGTTAACATAATCTCTACTTCATTAGTGGCAGAGCTTTAATGACCACACTCATCAACTTTCTTGCTGCATTCCAATTGATCACCCCACCTTCAGAAGACTCCCTCAGTAGGGAAAGGCTGGTAGGTATAGGGAATGCTGGATGACTAAAGAAATTGAGGGTTTTGTTAAGAAAAAGAAGGAAGCTTATGTCAGGTATAGACAAGATAGATTGATTGAATCCTTAGAAGAGTATAAAGGCAGTGGGAGTATACTTAAGAGGGAAATCAGGAGGGCAAAAAGGGGACATGAGATAACTTTGGCAAATAGGGTTAAGGTGAATCCAAAGGGTATTTACAAATACATTAAGGACAAAAGGGTAACTAGGGAGAGAACAGGGCCTCTCAAGGATCAGCAAGGTGGCCTTTGTGTGGAACCACAGCAGATGGGGGAAGATACTTTGCATTTTGCATCAGTGTTTCCTGTGGAAATGGACATCGAAGATATAGAATGCAGGGAAATAGATGGTGACATCTTGAAAAATGTCCATATTACACGAGGAAGTGCTGGATTTCTTGACATGTATAAAAGTGAATAAATCCCCATGACCTGATCAGGTGTACCTTAGAACTCTGTGGGAAGCTAGGGAAGTGATTGCTGGGATATTTAGTCATAGAGCCATATTGTATCATCGACAGTCACAAGTGAGGTGCCGGAAGACTGGAGGTTGGCTAATGTGGTGCCATGGAACTATAGTCCAGTGAACCTGATGTCAGTGGTGGGGATGTTGTTGGAGGGAATCCTGAGGGAGAGGATGCACATGTATTTGGAAAGGCAAGGACTGATTAGGGAGTGTCAACATGGCTTTGTGTGTGGGAAATCATATCTCACAAACCTGATTGAGTTCCTTGGAGAAGTACCAAAGAGAATTGATGAGTGCAAGGTGGCAGACATGATCTATATGAACCTCAGTAAGGCATTCGACAAGGTTCCCCATTGGAGAGTGATTAGCAAGGTTAGATCTCATGGAATACAGGGAGAACTAGCCATGCGGATACAGAACTGGCTCAAAGGTAGAAGACAGAGGGTGATGGTGGAGGGTTGTTTTTCAGACTGGAGGCATGCGACCAGTGGAGTGCCACAAGGATTGCTGCTGGGTGCTCTACTTTTTGTCATTTACATAAATGATTTGGATGTGAACATAAAAGGTATAGTTATTAAGTTTGCAGATGACACCAAAATTGGAGGTGTAGTAGACAGCGAAAGTTACCTCAGATTACAATGGGATCTTCATCAGATGGACCAATGGGACGAGGAGTGGCAGATGGAGTTTAATTTAGATAAATGCGAGGTGCTGCGTTTTGGGGAAGCAAATATTAGCAGGATTTATACACTTAATGGTAAGGTCCGAGGGAATGTTGCTGAACAGAGACCTTAGAGGGCAGGGGCATAGCTCCTTGAAAGTGGTATTGCAGGTAGATAGGATAGTGAAGAAGGCATTTGATATGTTTTACTTTATTTGTCAGAGTATTGAGTACAGAAGTTGGGAGGTCGTGCTGCAGCTGTACAGGACATTGGTTAGGCCACTGTTGGAATAGTGTGCGCAATTCTGGTCTCCTTCCTATTGGAAAGATGTTGTGAAACTTGAAAGGGTGCAGAAAAGATTTACAAGGATCGGAGGATTTGAGCTATAGGGAGAGGTTGAATAGGGTAGGGCTGTTGTCATTTTCCTGAGGTGGGGAAGTCCAGGACTAGAGGACATAGGTTTAGGGTGAGAGGGGAAAGATATAAGAGAGACCTAAGGGTCATTTTTTTCACGCAGAAATTAGCTGCCAGAGGAAGTGGTGGAGGCTGGCACAATTACAACATTTAAATGACATCTGAATGAGTATATGAATGCAAAGGGATTGGTAGGATATTGGCCAGGTGCTGGCAGGTGGGTCTAGATTGGGTTGGGATATCTGGTCAGCATGGACAAGTTGGACCAAAGGGTCTGTTTCTGTGCTGTACATCTCTATGATCTAAGTATTACCATGCACTCACTACCTCTCCAAACATTCTGAAATTTACCAAACTTTTTGTAAGGCACCTTTAGATGAGTTACACGGTGTAATTTATACACAGGTGCAAATTTAGCATTTAGTTTGTAAAACCTGCTTTACGTTAGCACATTAGTTAGTTAAAATCTCTTCCCTCCCAACTTCACCATGGAAAATTACCTTTGCATGTTGCCCAAATCAGCAACTTAAGAAAAATAATTCCCAATAAGGAGAATGACTATGATTCCAACAATTGAAAAAATATAGCATTAATCACATAATGGAGATACTTCAGACTAAACAGCAGCTTTCACAACTGTTGGAGCAAATTGCTGCAGATGAAATCTGCACTGAAAAGAAATGCAGGACTTCACAATGAGTCAGAGAGCATCCATAAAGAGAGCAAGCTATCAATAACTTGCTCTTGCTCCCTGGATTCTGCCTGAATTGCTGAGATCCCCAGCAGTTATTGTTTTCATTACCACAACTGATGTTTGTCTGTATTCCAGTCTTGGATTGATTTGCATTTATATTGATAATTTTTAGTTCACAAAAACTTATTTTTCACATGTGAAATTTCAATTATGTGAGAAGCACTAGAACTGTTAACAGTATAAATCCCTGATCTAATTTTAATCCCAAACATTGATATATTCCTGGTACTTTGCTGGAGCCACCAATTTGACTTCTGCACGAGTATGCGGCACTACCACCTCTATTCCTTCTAGTTTGCAAGTCATGCTGTGGAAATTAGAAAGAACATCCAGTTTGGTTAGTTAATCCAAATAGTTTATAATCGGACAACCGTTGTTCACAATTTTCTTAACGTAAGCAATCACTTTAAGCATCATGTTGTTACTAGTTACCAACGAATTCGTACATTGATCTCAAATGTCATGTAATTCAGGTCCTGCTTGTTGGTCTCTCAACCAAATTATACTTCGTTAAACTCCAGGAGAGAATCTACAGTCTTTCAGATCAAGAGGTGGAGTACAACCATGACCCAAAAGAAAAATGTGGCATTGTTAGGGACAAAATCTGCTGGGTTTTATGGCCAAAATTGAGCAAAGCCACGTTATGAAGAACTGCAGCTAAGGACGACTGCAGACAGCAACGAATGGATGGACATTCTCACAAGTTTGAGACCGCACTATCGTCAGTCTTTTACAAACCGATAAAAGACAAAAGCTTCAGAAGAAGGGGACTCCGAACAAGAAAGTTAGTCAGGAAATTGCGGGTTAAAGCGAGCCCGCGAACAGCCACAAACCGAGTGCCGGGGATGTGCGGCCCAGATGAGAGGATCATCAGTAGGCCCTCGTGAGGCCTGCAAGGCGGGCTCAGCCTGGAGCCCTGGCCGTTGGAAAGGCGGCGGGATCGATGCCCCCCACCCCCACAACCTCCTCACCTTCCGGAGTCGATCCACCAGCACGCTCTTGTTGCCGCTCGTGTCGAGATTTCTCTTCTTGAGCTCGGCTTTCAGATCCACCACCCGCAGGTCGGTGATCTTGCGCAGTTCCTCGTCGGCGGCAACCGCCGCCTGCGCCACTGCCGCGCTCTCCGCCGCCATAACCACACGATCCGACCGCCACACAGCAACTGGACAAAATGGCGCCGCGCAGCTCGAGCTAGAGGAGGGGGGGGGGCGGGGAGAGGGGAGGGGAGGAAAGCTCCTCCCCAACAACGGGAAAACGCATGCGCGGGTGCCGGCATCGCGGAGAGTGCGCAGGCGCTGGGTGCCGGCATCGCGGAGAGTGCGCAGGCGCTGGGTGCCGGCATCGCGGAGGGTGCGCAGGCGCTGGGTGCTGATACTGCGCGTGTGCACAGCCGGTGGTTTTCAGCAAATCCCAATGGGAGCAGCGCATTTACATTTAAATTTAACTTTTACACATATTCGCCTCAGCGGCGCGGAGATCAGCATTTATCACTTATCCCAATAACCCTTGAGCTAAATCAATTTTCTGTGCAATTTCGGAATATGGATACGCTTCAACCGCATTGCTGTGGATGTGGAGTCACATGTAAAGTCACATGTAGACCAGGCTGGGTGAGGGAGGCAGATTGTCTTCACTAAAGGACACGAGGTGGACTTCTCTAACAATTAATTAAAAGTTCATGATGCACACCCACTGAGATCAGCTTCGTACTTCAGGATTATTGAATTGAAATTTCACCAGTGTTGGTAATTGAACCCCTGCTCCCAGAAAATTAACAAAAATAGAAAATGTTAAAAATCTTTGGCAGCTTCCGTGCAGAGAGAAGAACAGTTTTTGTTTCGAGACTGTCGTGACTCCTGTTTAGATCTCAGAACAGTCCCCAAAGCATTAGGGTGGATTGCTGCTTTATTTGCCCATAGGTTACCACGGCAACCCTCTCCCCACTGCAAGGCTTCCTTGTTGATTTGAACTGTTGCAAAATATATTTATACAACAACTATAATATAATGAAATGTCCCTGGGCATATAATCAGAGCATTATGAAACAAAAAATGACAATGCTATATTATGAGATATGAGGTCAAATGATCAAAATCTTGGTTAAAGAGGTAGATTGTTAAAAGAAATCATTCACAGGATGAGGTCTTCGCAGGCTAACCGAGCATATATTGCCCATCTCCAAGGACAGTTAAGAGTCAACCACATTGCTGTGGGTCTGGGTCAACGTGTACACCGGACCAGATAAGGATCTTTCCCTCAAGAACATTAGTGAACCAGATGGAAACATTAGACTCTTAATTCCAGATTTCCATTGAATTCAAATTCCACCATCTACCACGGGTCTGGGTCTGGGGACCCATTTCAACCTGGGTCCCCAGACCATTACCAAGGTCTATGGATTAATAGTCTAGTGATAATATCATGAGGACATCACCTCTCATTTAAGCAGTACTCTTTTAAAGAGTATCCAAAAGGAAGAAAGCAAAATAGAGAGGCAACAAGGTTTAAGAAGGGAGTTGAGAGGCTCGCCAGCTAAAGCCATTGGTGGAAAATTATAATCATGATTTTGATTAAATAAACAGACCTGAAACATTCCTGTTGAAGAGCTTATGCCCGAAACGTCGATTCTCCTGCTCCTCTGATGCTGCATGACCTTCTGTGCTTTCTCAGCGCCACACTTTTCAACTCTGATCTCCAGCACCAGCAGTCCTCACTTTCTCCTAGACCTAAAATATTAACTTTGTTTCTCTTTCTACAGATGCAGCCAAATTTGATGACTATTTATAGCAGTATCTGTTTTCAATTTGGTTTCCAGCATTTGCATTTCTGCTTTTCGGTTAGAATTGGCAATGCACAAGAGACCTAAATTAGACAAACAAAGGTATCTCAGAGGGTTGTGGGATTGGAGGAGATGACAGAGGGAACGAGAGGTCATGCCAATTGGGGATTTGAAAATCTGTGATTTTAAAGTGTCTTATAAGCAAATATTATTTAGTGTGCTCTTGTAGGTTCCAGCCTTGTGGCACAGTGGTAGTGTCCTTAACTCTGGGTCAAAGAGTCTGGATTCAAGCCTTGTTTGGAGGTGTCATACCATGCCTGAACAGATTGATTTAAAAACAGGCTGTGTTTGCTTACACCAGCGCATAGCGCTATGCACCACTCCTACCCTCAAACCAGCCTCCTCCCCTCCTCGTCCCCTTTACCCTCCCATCCCCACTCTTCTTCCTTCCCTCCTCCCCTCTTCCCCCCTTCCCCATCTGTACCCTTCTCTCATTCCCTCCCCTTTACCATGCCTTCCGTCCCCTCATCTCTACCCCCTTGCTGAAAGGAGGAGAAAGAAAAGAGAGCCGCAGAATTAAATATGTTAAAAGTGCCAAAAGTGAGAAACCTGGACCCCAGAATTTTATTTTATAAATTGGGAAGAATATTTAAATAATGTAGGTCAGCCCTCTGGATGCACTGAAAGGTAGTTAGAATTTCAAAAACTGTCCAAACTCAATGATTCTTGTCCAACTTTTCTCCTGTTTGCAAAAGCCAAGTGAGATTGGTGAATTCTGGTATCAGGTTTGGTGATAGTGAAATGAGAATTAATTATTACCTTGACTAAAACAAGTGAGTCAGACTCAATCAATTTGGCAGGTATAAAAAAAATCAGACAACAGTAAAATTATAGAATCCTTACAAGATGGAGGCCATTTGGCCATCAAATGCATTGACCCTCCACTGAGCATCTCACCTAGATCCTCAGGTTTTGATAATGTTTAACTGGGCAAGACCCAAATGAATTAACTCCCAAAAATCAGACTGACTAAGGAATTGCTTGATGACAGGCAAGTAATGATTCTGCAGGAACACCAAATGGCTGCATCTATCTTAACACATTAGCAGGAGAAAACAAATTTCTTACTATAACAGTTTGATAAGGTAGCATTTCAGGTCTGCCAAGGAAATGGACTCCAACCTGCATATGAGTATACTTTGGCAAGGGGTTAGAGATGAGGGGACAGAAGGCGGGGAGGGATGGTAAAGGAGAGGGAATGGGAGAAGGGTATGGGGGTGAAGGAGGAAGGAAGAAGGGTGGGGATGGGAGGGGCGAAGAGAGGTGGATGGTTTGTGGGAAGGAGTGAGGGAAGGTGGAAAGGGGATTGGGATGGGAATGGGGAGGTGAATCTATGGCAGGTTTGAGGGGAGGGAATGAGAGGAAATGGTAAGAGGTGAGGGGGAGGAGAGAGGAGGGGGAGGAGTAGAGGATGGAGAGAGGGGTCAGGGAGGAGGAGAGATCAGGAGGGCTTGGGAAGATGAAGAGAGGTAGGGGGTGATTGGGACCCAAGAGAAAATCAAGGGTGGGAAGGTGAGTGTGGAAGAGGGGAGATGGGAGAAAACGGCCTCTTAGGCTGTTATCATTTCCACTCTGGGGAATTTCCCTCTGCCTGACCAATGTCCTCTCCCCCTGCCTTTGAACTCCAGTTCAGAATTGCATGTTCATCTACATGATAACGTATTGTGTCCATAAACATGTACATTGATATTCCTGACAAAAGTGTAGTCGCAAAATGTTTTGTCGGCTCCAATTAAGATCTCTACAAAACTCTGAAGATTGTCTCCTCCTCCCCACACAGATAGTAATTTGCCCCTCCCCCAACTCACCGAAGGGTCACTGGACCCAAAATATTTTTCTCTCCACAGATGCTGCTTCTTAATCTAAGATCAACCTAACCTACACACCTCTCAATTTACTGCCATCCATGTGCTTGTCCAGCAATTCCTTAAGTGTCCCTAATGTCTCTGACTCTACTATTACCACTGGAAGTGTATTCCATGCATCCACCACTCTCTGTGTAAAGAACCTACCTCTGACATCTCCCCTATACCTTCCTCCAATCACTTTAAAATTATGACCCCTTGTTACAGCCATTTCTGCTCTGTGGAAAAGTCTCTGGCTATTTAATCTATCCATGCCTCTCATTACCTTGTACACCTCTATCAAGTCACCTCTCTTCCTTCTTCTCTCCAGTGTGAAAAGCCCTAGCTCACTCAACCTCTCTTCATAAGGCATGCCCTCCAATCCAGGCAGCAGCATCCTGGTAAATCTCCTCTGCACCTTCTCTAAAGTATCTACATCCTTCTTATAATGAGGCGACCAGAACAATATTCCAAGGGTGGTCTAACCAGAGTTTTATGGAGCTGCATGTTTATAGACCGCCCTCGTGGCTTGTAAACTCAATACCCCTGTTGTTGAAAGCCAAAACACCATACGCCTTTTTAACAACTTGGGTGGCAACTTTGAGGGATCTGTGTACGTGGACCCCAAGATCATGCTGTTCCTCCACACTGCAAAGAATCCAGTCTTTAATCCTTTATTCAGCATTCAAATTCGACCTTCCAAAATGAATCACTTTACATTTATGCAGGTTGAACTCCATCTGCTGCTTCTCAGCCCAGCTCTGCATCATGTTGTAGCCTGCAATTGCCCTGGTCACTATATACAACACCACTCACCTTTGTGTCATCGGCAAACTTACTAACCCACCCTTCCACTTCATCATCCAAGTCATTTGTAAAAACTACAAAGAGCAGAGCCCAAGAACAGATCCCTGCGGGACACCACTGGTCACCGACCTCCAGGTGGAATACTTTTCATTCACTACCACTCGCTGTCTTCTTTCGGCCATCCAATTCTGTATGCAGACAGCCAAATTTCCTGTATACCATAACTCCTAGCTTTCTGAATGAGCCTACCATGGGGAACCTTATCAAATCCCTTACTGAAATCCATATACATATCCACTGCTCAACCTTTGTCAACTTGTCTCGTCACATCCTCAAAGGACTCAATAAGGCTTGTAAGGCATGACCTGCCCCTCACAAAGCCATACTGACTATCTTTTTAATCAAATTATGTTTTTCCAAATAGTCATAAATCCTATCTCTCAGAATCCTTTTCAGTACCTTGCTTACCACAGATGTAAGACTGACTAGTCTGTAATTCCTGGGGATTTCCCTATTCCCTTTCTTGAACAGAGGAACAACATTCACCTCCCTCCAGTCTTCTGGTATTACCCCTGTGGAGAGTGAGAATGCAAAGATCATCGCCAGAAGTGCAGCAATCTCATTTCTCACTTTTTGTAGTAACCTTGGATATTCTTGGTCCGTTCCTGGGGACATCTATCTTGACGCTTCCCAGCATTTCCAGCACATCCACTTTCTTAATGTCAATCTGTTCAAACCTATTAACCTGGTCCACAGTGTTCTCGCTATCGACAAGATCCCTCTCTCCAGTGAATACTTAAGCAAAAAACTCACTTAGGCTCTCCCCTACCTCTTCAGACTCCAGGCACGTTCCCTCACTATCCCTGATCGACCCTACCCTCTAACTGATCATTCTCTTATTCCTCACGTAAGCACAGAACGCCTTTGCGTTCTCCCCAATCCTTCCCTCCAAGGCTTTTTCGTGCCCTCTCCTGGCTCTCCTCAGTCCATTTGTGAGTTCTTTCCTAGCTACCCTGTAATCCTCTAAAGCTGTGCCAGATCCTTGCTTCCTCAACCTTAAATAAGCTCCCGTCTCCCTCTTGATAAGAAGCTCCTTATCATCCAAGGCTCCTTCACCTTTCCATTCCTTGCCTGTCTCAGTGGGACAAAGTTATCCAGCACTTGCAACAAGTGCTTCATAAACAGTCTCTGCATTTCTGTTGTGCATTTCCTGTAGAACAATTGTTCCCAATTTATTCTCCACAGCTCCCATCTAATAGCAGTATAATTTCCCCTCCCCAATAAAGTACCTTCCCATGCTGTCTATTGCTATCCCTCGCTATGGTTATGGTAAAAGTGAGGCAGTTGTGGTCACTGTCACCGAAGTGCTGTCACACCAAGAGATCTGACAGTGGCCTGGCTCGTTGCCTAGCACCAAATCTAATCTGGGGGAATTTATCTAAAAATTAGCACATCCGCCCTACTTGAATAATGGTACTACATTAGCTGTCCTCCAGAATTAAAATTGGGATCACACAATATTGGGAACACTTTGTATTGGACCCCACGTGCTGATCGGGATTTGAAATAAAGGCCAAAATTCCATGTGCCTTCCTAATTACTGGCTGAACTTAGACACTAAGTTTTTGTTATTCATGCATGAGGACCTCTTAAATTCATCCCTGAAGCAGTGTGTGTGGCCATGAGTTGGAAACACAATTGTTCAGCCAAATGATTCTCGATGTTTATGGCAGAAAGAAGAGACCCTTGAATCTGGTCACCTCCTAATGCAGCTGAGGCACCTTGTTGTGCTCCATCTTCCTCTACTATCTCATCTCTCATCTTCCACTCCTTTTTTTGTGATCATTTAAGTCATTCCAGGATACCACCCTGTTTAAGGTCCATAACTTTGGAGGGTTGTGTTCATGAGATTGTAGCAAACCATCACATAAGCATACCCCTCAGGCTCTACCTGATTCCCTCAGGTACTGGAACTGCATTTTCAGATGCACAATGATCTGGTTATCCTTATGAGAAGATGGCTTCACTTGTATTGTCTTTGTGGCTCTGTCTGGTGCTTCTAAAGTGGAATGAGTCACAGTCATGCCTTCAATAGACGTTCCATATCCTGTAGAATCTAACCGCAGAGTTTGGGTGCTACGGTTACCTCAACTGTTGAAGAGGAATCATGGCACCCAAACTCTGCAGTTAGATTCTACAGGAAAGAGATCACTCAAGGTAGAGGAAGCTGTTGTGGTCGCAGATGTCAAGGGAGTGAACGTTGATGATTCTCGCTGCTTTGAAGCTCAGTGCCTCGATGTCCAGAAAGATGCAGTCATGATGCTGTGCACCTGCGGAAATCCCTTGCATGTGGTGAAACTCAGTGTTCTCTGTGCCAATGATGCTCCCTTGCGTACAAGATCTTTTTGAGATGGGTCATTGGGCTCAAAATGTTAAATCTGCTTTCTCTCCACATATGCTATGAGACCACATATGGTGTGTTTCTGTTTGAGAGAGATATACAGGATTGAATAAAGAAAAAGGGAGGTTTCTATCAGATACTGAGGGTGCAAAACAGCAAATGTCCAACAGGAGTACAGAAATGTGCGAGGAAAAACTTAAAAAGGAAACTAGGAGAGCAAAAAAAGAGAGCATGAAATGGCAGGTACAATAAAGGAAAATCCTACGTTATTTTATAAGTATTTTAATGACAAAAAGAAAACAAGGGAAAGAGTAGGGTCCATTAAAGATCACAGTGGTAATTGTGTGGAGCAAGAGGACGTAGGTAGGGTTCTAAATAAATACCTGGTATCAATGTTCACTACTGAGAGAGATGTGGGTATAGAAATCAGGGAGGACTGTAATATACTTAAATAAATTAACATAGCCAGAGAAGTTCTGAGTGCTGTGGCAGACTTAAAAGTAGATAAATCTTCAGGTCAGCTGACTGAGTTGTAAAAATGTTCCCACCTGTAACATTTTGGCAATCTCTGTGGAATTGCACTCTGTAGCTTTGATTCTGCAGAAATCCATTGTGGCAGTTAAAGAACTTCAATTCAGTTTAAAAAAAAACTTTTGGACTAAAAGATTGGTCTTAGTAAATGTAACAGAACAGAACAGCAGAGGAACAGGCACTTCAGCCTGTTGTTCCCCCTATCGTATCTGTCTCCACTATCTGGCAACATGTTTCAGACACCTACCATTCCCTGTGTAAAAACTTGGCCCTTGCATCTCCTTTAAACTACACCCCACCTCAAAAGCATGTCCCTTATTATTAGGCATTTCACCTCTGGGGAGGCTCTGTCAACCCTCATAATTTTATAGACATTTATCAAGTATTCCCTCAATCTCCACCACTCCAGAGAAAACAACTGCTTTTTCTACCCTCACCTTACAGTTCATACCCTCTAATGCAGGCAGCATTCTGCTAAACCTCTTCTGCACTCTCGCCAAAGCCTCCACATCCTTCCTGTAATGTGGTGACCAGAACTGAACATAATACTGTAAGTAAGGCCTAACCAAAATCTTATAAAATTGCGTCATGACATCCTGATTCTTGTACTCAATGCCCAACCAATAAAGGCACCCTATTTACCACCCTACTTGGTGGCCACTTTCAGGGAGCTATAGACTTGAATTCCAAGATTGCTCTGTACACCCACTCTGTTCAGGGTCCTGTCATTAACAGTATATTTTTCCTTAACATTTGATCTCCCAAAGTGCAGCACCTCACACTTGTCATCCTGCCACTTTACCAACAGCTGGGAGACCATCCATCCCAAGGAGTTAGGCAATCAATTGATAAATATCTAGGACCAATTATGGGCCATTGCACCATGATGTCTGACAAATGCAGGATGAACCTGCATCAAAGATAACAATTTTACCAGCATCCCTGTTTCCCAAGACAGGTGAGATATTGGCCTAGGCATCATCCAAGTTGGCACGTAACTTCCAGTAAACAAGTCCAAGCAATTAGTTGAAGCTATCTGACTTTCAAGTATTCACCAAAAAAAAGTGCCAAAATCCTTTAAGTGATCCTTTTTGGAAAATTACAAGTACAGGTATTCAAATGAACAGTAGATCTTTAACTTGAATCATAAAAATTCATTTCAGTGCAACATCTCCTGAATACTTTCAATTAATTTAACAATTCAGATGAAATTTACCAAGGCTCCATAGATAGCACCTTCCAAACCCACAACCACTTCCATCTAGAAGAACAAGGACAGCAAATACATGGGAACACCAGCAAATTCCCCTTCAAACCACTCACCAGCCTGACGTGGAAATATACCGCTATTCCTTCAGTGTCACCAAGTTACACTCATGTAACTCCCTCCCTAACTTGTAGGGTTTATTTGTTGCACATGAATTGCAGCGGTTCAAGAAGGCAGCTCATGACCACCTTTGCAAAGGCAACTAGGGGTGGGCAATAAATGCTTCCCAACCAGGGTAACTCAGCTTCTTACTTCATTGACAACCTTGGTTTAGACATGGTCAAAACTGCTGAATTCCAGAGGTGAGGCACGAGTGATTGCCCTTGACATCACAGCTGAAATGGTGGTATTCATTGATCACTGCACAATACTCAGCAGCCAGTCATGACTCCTCAAAGACTGAAGCAATCCATGTACATTGCAGCAAGACCTTTGGTTTGGGCTGACAATCATAAATATATTCATGCTACACACGTTCCAAGTAATGACCATCTTCAACAAAATACAATCCAACAATCCACCTTTGACATTCAATGGCATCACCATCATTGAGTTCCTCATCATCAACATCCTGAAGTTTACTAATGACCAGAAATTGAAATGGTAAAGTTTTATAAGTTTGGCAATGACTAACCAAGGTCTATCCATCATTTGCATGGCACAAATCAGAAGTTCGAGTGAATACTCTCCATTTTCCTGAATGAGTGCAGCTTCAACAATACTCAAGAGCTTGACACCCATCCAGGACAAAGCAGCCTCATTTGAATGGCAACACATCCACAAACATTCAGTCCCTCTTAGTAGCAGGAGTGTGTAACATCTATGAGATGCGGACCTTCATCAAAACTCTTTAGGCAGGACCTATCAAACCCATGATGAACGACCATCCAGATGGGCAAGGGCAGCAGGTACATGGGAACACCACCACCTGCAAGTTCCCATCCAAATTGCTGACTTGGAAGTATAATGCTGTTTCTTCACTGTTGCTGGGTCAAAAATCCTGGAACTGCAACCTGAAGGGTTGTAACTACACCAAATGGAGTGCAGCAATTCAAAATGGCAGCTCACCATTACCTTCTCAAGGGCAACTAGGGATGGACAACAAATGCTGGCCCAGTCAACAACTCCTACTTTAATGAATGAATGAAATAAAACAACCCTGTCAACCTATAAATTTCTCATTACAACATGTGGTCACACAATAACCTGACATTTTCTATTAAGTGTAATTCTCTGACTGATAGGTTTGGCCACTGATGAATCAGTACTCCAACTTGTTTAACACCACTTGAAGGAAGCAATGAGTGGCAAGAGCACAGAAGGTACTTCAGGTACTTCAATGTTCATCACCAAGAATGATTTGGTAGCACCACGACTAACCAATCTAGCCAAGTCATAAAGGACATAATGATGGTGGAGGTAGCACATAGGTGCAAGAGACAAGGCTACAGTATTTACATCTATATTCAGCCAGAGCTGTTGAGTGAATGATCCATCTCAGCCTCCTGCTCAGCTTCCCAAGATCATGAATACCAGTTTTCAATCAATTCAATTTATCCCATGTACAGTAATATCAAAAAACAGATAACTATGTTGGATACTGCAGAGGCTTTGGGCCCCGACTATTTTCCAGCAACAATACTAAAGGCTTGTGCTCCACGACTAGTCACAACCCAGCGTAAACGGTTCCAGAACAGTAACAACACTGGCATCTACCTAATAATGTGGAAAATTCCGCAGGTATGTCCTGCACATAAAATGTAAGTGAAAAGTAACTTTCACAACACAAGTGAATCATAGAATACCTACAGTGTGGAAGCAGGCCATTTGGCCAACTGAGTCAACACCAACCCTCCAAATAACATCTCACCCAGACCAATCACCCTACTCCATCCCCATAACCCCTTTGGGGATAGTGACCATAATTCGGTGATTTTTACTCTCGTGATGGAGAGGGATAAGTGTGTACTACAGGGCAAGAGTTATAGCTGGGGTCAGGGAAATTATGATGCGGTGAGGCATGACTTAGGATGTGTGGCTTGGAAAAGTAGACTCCAAGGCAAGAGTGTAAATGATATGTGGAGCTTGTTCAAGGAGCAACTATTGAGTGTCCTTGATAATTATGTACCTGTCAGGCAGGGAGGAAAGGGTCGTGCGAGGGAGCCGTGGTTTAATAAGGAATTGGAATCCCTTGATAAATGGAAGAGGGCGGCCTATCTCAAGATGAGACGTGAAGGTTCAATTGTGGCGATTGAGAGTTATAGGGTAGCCAGGAAGGACCTGAAGAGAGAGCTAAGAGCAGCAAGGAGGGGACATGAAAGGTCCTTAGTCGGTAGGATTAGGGAAAACCCTAAGACTTTCTATAGGTATGTTAGGAATAAAAGAATGACTAGGGTAGGAATAGGTCCAGTCAAGGATAGTAGTGGGAAGTTGCGTGTGGAGGCGGAAGAGATTGGGGAGACACTGAATGAATACTTTTCTTCAGTATTTACTCAGGAACAGGGCATTGTCGTCGATGTGAATACTGAGTCACAAATAAGTAGAATGGATGGCTTTGAGGTATGTAGAGAAGAGGTGTTGGAAATCCTGGAAAAGGTGAAAATAGATAAGTCCCCTGGGCCTGATGGCATTTATCCTAGGATTCTCTGGGAAGCAAGGGAGGAGATTGCAGAGCCATTGGCCTTGATTTTTATGTCCTCTTTGTCTACAGGAGTAGTGCCAGAAGACTGGAGGATAGCAAATGTGGTTCCCTTGTTCAAAAAGGGGAGTAGGGATAACCCTAGTAACTATAGGCCGGTGAGTCTCACTTCTGTTGTGGGCAAAGTCTTAGAGAGAATTGTAAGGGATAGGATTTATGCACATCTGGATAGGAATAATGTGATCAAGGATAATCAGCATGGTTTTGTGAAGGGCAGGTCGTGCCTCACAAACCTTATTGAATTCTTTGAAAAGGTGACGAAGGAGGTTGATGAGGGGAAAGCGGTAGATGTGGTATATATGGATTTTAGTAAGGCGTTTGATAAGGTTCCCCATGGTAGGCTACTGCAGAAAATACGGAGATATGGCATTGAGGGTGAGTTGGAGGTTTGGATTAGGAATTGGCTGGATGGAAGAAGACAGAGGGTAGTAGTTGATGGCAAAGTTTCTTCATGGAGTGCCGTCACTAGCGGTGTTCTGCAAGGATCTGTTTTGGGACCATTGCTGTTTGTCATTTTTATAAATGACCTGGAAGAGGGGTTAGAAGGTTGGGTGAGCAAGTTTGCGGATGATACGAAAGTCGGAGGAGTTGTTGACAGTGAGGAAGGATGTGGCAGGTTACAGCAGGATATAGAGAAGCTGCAGAGCTGGGCAGAAAGGTGGCAAATGGAATTCAATGTAGCTAAGTGTGAGGTGATTCACTTTGGGAAGAATAACAAAAAGATGGGGTACTGGGCTAATGGTCGGATACTTGGTAGTGTGGATGAGCAGAGGGATCTTGGTGTCCATGTACACAGATCTCTGAAAGTTGCCACCCAGGTAAATAGTGCGGTGAGGAAGGCATATGGCGTACTGGCTTTTATTGGTAGAGGAATTGAGTTCCGGAGTCCTGAGGTCATGATGCAGTTGTATAAGACTCTGGTGCGGCCGCATCTGGAATATTGTGTGCAGTTTTGGTCGCCATACTATAGGAAGGATGTGGAGGCACTGGAACGGGTGCAGAAGAGGTTTACCAGGATGTTGCCTGGTATGGAAGGAAGATCGTATGAGGAAAGACTGAGACACTTGGGGCTGTTTTCATTAGAGAAAAGAAGGTTTAGGGGTGACTTGATAGAGGTGTACAAGATGATTAGGGGGTTAGATAGGGTTGACAGTGTGAACCTTTTCCCGCGTATGGAGTCGGGTATTACAAGGGGGCATAGCTTTAAATTAAGGGGGGGTAGATATAGGACTGAAGTTAGGGGTAGGTTCTTCACTCAGCGAGTTGTAAGTTCATGGAATGCCCTGCCAGTAGCAGTGGTGGACTCTCCCTCTTTATGGGCATTTAAGCAGGCATTGGATAGGTATAAGGAGGATAGTGGGCTAGTGTAGGTTAGGTGGGCTTGGATCGGCGCAACATCGAGGGCCAAAGGGCCTGTACTGCGCTGTATTGTTCTATGTATCTATAACCCCACATTTCCCATGGCTAATCCACCTAGTCTGCATATCACTGGACACTGCAATTTAGCATGGTCAATCCACTTAACACATCTTTGGACTGTGGGAGTAAACTGGAGCACATGGAGGAAACCCATGCAGGCACGGAGAGAATGTACAAATTTCACATAATTGCCCAAGGCTGGAAATGAACTGGTGCTGTGAGGCAGCAGTGCTAACCACTGAGCCACCGTGCCATCCTTGCTAAACAATTACCATATCCAACAGGAAATAATTATCTCTTGACATTTGATGGCATTATCAGCACTGAATCCCTCATTATCAACATCCTGGGTTATGTCTGACCATAAACCGAACTGGTTAGAGACAAAAAAAACTGCAGCTGCTGGAATCCAAAATAGACAGACAGGAGACTGGAAGAACACAGCAAGCTAGGCAGTATTAGGAGATAGAGAAGTCGACGTTTCAGATGTAAGGGGAGAATTTAATCCAGTAACAATGAAAGAATATTTCCCAATCCTTAAATGTACATTTAAGTCAGATGGGGAACTTGGCAGGTGGTGGTGCTTGCATGTATCTGCTGCCCCTTGTCCTTCTAATTAATAGAGTTTGTAGGTTTGGAAAAGCATAGGTGAATTTCTGCAGAGCATCTTGTAGTTGGTACATATTGTTTTCACTGTGCATCTGTGATGAAGGGAATTAACATTACAGGTGGTGGATGGAGTGCCAATTAAGCAGCTGCATTGTCTTGAATGTTGAGTTTCTTGAATGTTCTTAGAGCTACTCATTCAGACAAGTAGAAATATTCCATCACACTGCTGACTTATGACCTGTAGATAGTTGCCAGGCTTTAGGGAGTCAGGAGGTGAGGTAACCATCACAAACCTTCTAGCCTTTGACCTCTTCTTGGTCAAAAGTATTAATATGGTTGGTCCAGTTCAGTTTATGATAGAGAGGCAGGAGTCTGGAAGAACACAGCAAGCCAGGCAGCATCAGGAGGTGGAGAAGTCGACATTTCAGTTATAATCTTTCTTCAGGACTGGAGGTGGCAGAGGCAGGGTGGTGAAGTGGGGATAGGTGAAGACAGGTAGAATTCCTGATGAAGGGCTCCGCCCCGAAACATTGATTCTCCTGCTCCTTGGATGCTGCCTGACCTGCTGTGCATTTCCAGCACCACACTCTTGAGGTCGAGGGTATGACCTGGTTAGAGTACCTCTAAGAACATTCAAGAAACTCAACATTCAAGACAACGCAGCTGCTTAATTGGCAGCCCATCCACCACCTGTAATGTTCATTCCCTTCATCACAGATGCACAGTGAAAACAATATGTACCAACTACAAGATCCACTGCAGAAATTTGCCAACGTTTTTCCAAACCTACAAACTCTACTAATTAGAAGGACAAGGGGCAGCAGATACATGCAAACACCACCACCTGCAAGTTCCCCATCTGACTTAGAAGTATATCCAAGGATTGGGAAATACTTTCATTGTTGCTAGACTAAATTCTTGTGACTCTCTTCCTAGCAGCACTGTCCACACCCATACACCCCAAGCACAGCAGCAATTCAGGAAGGCAGATCACCACCACCTTCTCCAGTGCAATGAAGGATGACAAGCAATGCCCACATATCATGAATGATTAATAGAAAACAAAGTTAACAAGTTCAAAATTACTTGCAAAGCATTTTCTGGCTTCTAAACAGCAGAACTTTTAAAATTGAGAACGACTAACATGACATCAGCCATTTAAAAGTCCCCAGTTCTGACAAAAGCTCAATCAATCAAAAGTGTTCATTCTCCTCTCTGTCAGACTGGTTGGTATATTTCCGGAATTTTCTGTTTATGATTACAATCAACAGCCTTCTGTTTATATCCCTGTTTCCTATCTTTGTAAACCTCAATCTCTATTCCCTACTGTGGCTTCACAAGCAACACCATTCCATTTGCTCTATTACTGCCTGGCTTTGCTCTTGACCACTTTGTGGATTTCCTAAATTCAAACCCTCTGTCTTTCTGCTCCCTACCTTTACTTCAATGCCATCCAATTCTTTGATTCAACTTTTATTTCTTTGCACTTATGTCTCTATGAAGCACTTTAGAAAATGCAAGCTGTCATTGCAATTTTGTCCCTTTTATGCCATCAAGCCCTTCTTTACACTTCTGCCAGTGACACAATTCCATTGCTGTCCCACATTAACAGAGACTGGATTTTTAGCAACTCTATTTTTCCAAGAACTTCCAAGATGATATTCTTACAGAATATTATTCAGAAACAACACCCTTCCCTATGTCTAGTCTTGTATCCCATAACCAAAGGCCAACAATAGCTTCCCTGGCAGTAATCTGTGTGAATTTCTCGTAGTTTTATACAGTGCTTGGCTAATCCTTTCTGAACAGTGGATATTACCATGCAGACCAGGTGTTTACAGACTAAAACAACTAATTACTTTATTTAAACAGCAGTGAACAGCAATCTGAGACACAATACTCAGCAATTATGAAATGTACATATACATTTAATGATACAAATAAATATACATTGAATAAGTCTGTAATTAGTTAATTACCCTTCTGGTTTAACTGTAGTCTGTCAAATGGCAGCTCCTTTCACTCATGGTCAATTCAGCTCTTCGTTAACCTGCTCAAATCATCATTTCCTTCAAGTACAGACAATTAATGATATGTTGACAACTTGTTCATACACAAATTACAAAAGACCTCCTGTCCTTCAAATTCCCTTTGCTTTTAAAACTTCATTTGTCAACCATTTTTGTTTGGGAACTTAATGACCGTTTATCCTTGACAAATCCATACATATTTCTTTTCAAAGACGAGATGGATCCCACAAAGTAAAGGGGTGAATGTACTAGATATCTGTAAATTGGTATCAGCAACTCACGCATTACCGAACACCCAAATTTGCATGTTGTTTATGGTTTCTGGGTCTTAAAATTTTTATTTATTTTAGAAATAATTATAATTAAGTCAAGGAACCAATGTAATCTCTAAAACAAGGAAACAAACTAAAAATCAAACATTTTACTCTACTATAGTAATCTCCTAGGAATCAAGGTAAGGCTTCATCATGTTAACGTGGTATATTCGAAATTTATTAAATGGTATTTCAACCGTATAATACACGTATTTTCCTGGCTCCACCACAGTATATGGGCCTTCCCAGTGAAGCTGTGTTTTTTGTCGTTTTACAGGCTGTAGTACCAGCACTCTTTCACCTACATCGTATGCTCGGGTTCCAGCATTATGGCAGTACCAGAGATTTCGGCCATATATAGACTGTTTCCGATCTTCTGGAATATTTTCTATCAAATCAAGTAAGGCATCCCTTGCATTCAGCACATGTTCCACTATGTACTTATCCGTGCCAAAGCATTTCCCTAACCAAGCCTCTTTGATCAGAAGCAAAGTCCCATATACTCGGCGCCCATATAGAAGCTCAAAGGGTGAGAACCCAGTCAAGTCCTGTGGCATCTCCCTACAGGCAAACAGAAGATACTGCAACTTTTCATCCCAGTCACAAGGGTTCTGCTCAGCATAGGTACGCAGTATTTGTTTCAATGTCCCATTGAACTTTTCCACCAGTTCATTTACTTGGGGATAATATGAGTTGCTGCGGAGCTGCTTCTCTTGGCACTGCCGTTTTAGCTGCATAACCAATTGGGACATAAAATTCTCGCCCTGATTGGACAGTATCTCATCTGGAAACCCGACTCGTGTAAACATTACAAGCAGGGCCATGGCGACAATGTCTGCTTCGACTGAGACAAGTGCTGTTGCGTCAGGATATCTGGATGCACAATCCACCATCATAAGAATGTAACTCTTCCCAGAGTTAGTTGTGAAAGGCAATGGTCCCACTACATCAATGCTCACTCTTTTAAATGGTATGTTGATAGTGGGTAGGGGTCGTAACCCCAGATTGCCTGCATCTCCTCGTTTATGTGAATAACGACATTTTTCACATGCTTTGCAATGATGTGCCACATCAATGAAAACTGATGGCCAGTAGAAATACTGCAGCATACGGCGTCCTGTGTGCTTAATGCCTTGGTGTTCAGAGCACGGAATGTTGTGAGCAACCTTTAATATCTCACCACGATATATCTCAGGGACTACCACTTCCTCAAATATTTCTGAACCCTTGAAAAAGCCTTCCTTTGGACTCCATCGCCGAATTAATATCCCGTCTTTGTACAGGAATGTACCCCCAAGGTCATTATTTGTTTTGCTGGTGGGATGCATGGCCTGATATCGCACAGCTTCCAGTGAAGGGTCAGTCCTCTGAGCTTCTGCTAGCTCCATTCTGTATAAACCTTTCAGGCTCCTCTGGACAGCTGTGCCCGATGTCAGGCCTGTTCCCAGCTTCCCCGGGGAAGATAGATCAGGAAATCCTTCCATCTTCCAGCTAGGATCACCACTCAAACCTCGGCAGTACCTGTTCAAAATAAAAGGAACTATCAGTATAGATGTGAATAAGGGTAATTGGTAGTGCAGCACACATCTAACTTAAAACCCCATAATTTACAAATGAGCAGTCTTCATTGCTGATACTAGAATCAGAGAATCCCTACAGTGTGGAAACAGGTCCTTCGGGCCAACAAGTCCACAGTAACCCTCCGAAGAGTATCCCACCTAAAGCTATTCCCCTATCGTTTTACTCTACATTTACCCCTGACTAATGCACCTAACCTACACATTCCTGAAGACTATGGGCAATTTAGCATGGCCGATTCACCTAACCTGAACACGTTTGGACTGTGGGAGGAACCCAAAGGAAACCCATGCAGACACGGGGAGAATGTGCAAACTCCACACAGACAGTTGCCCAAGGCTGGAATCGAATCCGGGTCCCTAGCATTATGAGGCAGTAGTACTAAGCACTGAGCCACCATGCTGCACGTAAATTAAAATTAAGAGAATTCATTACTTTGATACAGAAATCTTTCTCTTCTGGCATTCAGTGGCAATATGCTATCTGAAACACTGGTAATTTATTTCTTCTTTTCAAACATACATGTATTTATCTGTATTAAATATGCTTACCAATTCATTTTGGATTCTGTTTCAGTTCCGTAAGCTTCAACCTTATAATACGTACATTCAGGCCCACTGGGTCTACTTCAATGAAGGTGGGGCTATGAGAGATAGCTCCATCAACCCTAGTCTCTAAATCACTGAAGTCTGCACCCTGCTCCATGCCTTTTCTGGTTGCTGTTGACCTCTAGGTAGCAGTATTGTACCAATAGAAATACTACATTCTTAGTCATTATCAACTAAACCTTTTCGATGTCAGTATTTGTGTAGAATAGCTCTTTCTCACTTAGGGACAGCTAGGATTAATCAATCAGAGCCAGGCATAATAAAATATATGCAGAGGCACAGGCTTGACAGCAATGCAGATTGCTTATATAATTTTTAATATAAATATGTAGACATATCTATGGATGAATGCACATATAAAACTAAAACATATATACAGATATATTGCCCTCACGTACAGAATATATGATAATAACCTTTCCACAGTCTGTAAGTTGCAGCAAGTTCTAATTATAAACTTTGTATATGTAGACATTTACCATAAATATTTCACTACCAATATTTTTTTCCAAATTTAAATATTCAAAGTATTTCAGTAAAAAGATTTTCCATAATTTTTCTCTCATTAACTGAAAATTCTAACTTTATAACTGATGTTATAAAATAAAGTTTAAAATGAAACATTTCTACTTATATTGTTTCACAGTAATGTTCCTAACCTTTTTCTTTACTCAACTATCTCCAACCTCTCAACATTGACTTGGGACTCACTACTTCCTGCCTAGAGCAGCAACACTTAGCTGAAGGCAGGTTCTGTAAACCTAGGAAAAGTACAGATCCTGACTGAATCTGTAGCATTTACAGATTTATATCTGTTGGATGATAGACATCTTTTCTCTTCAGTACAAAAATGGTTTGTGTATTTTCCAGATTATTTAAAAAACTCTTAAGACAAATTTAAACTTCAACGCTCAGATAAAATTTCTATTTACTATGGTTAACATCAAAAGATAAAGAAATTGAACTTTGGAAGCAACCAATAATCATTTGTTCAGTGTTAGAAAACAAATATTTTAACTTCAGCAAAAAAATTAAGAGGGAGAGAGAGAGATAATGAAAAGACAGAGGAATGGACAAAGAAGGATGGTCAAAGGGAGGGCAAGGGGGAGAAAGAGAGAGAGAGATAGGCAAACACAAGTAGAAAGGCACAGTGAGAGAAGGGAACTGATATTAACATATTTCCAAAAGCCAAATCACAAATACCAGATTTAATGTTTACAACATTCTAAATAAAACATATTTAATCTATATAACAAACCAGTGCTGTCATTGTGGAAAAGCCACATCCAATGCCAAGTCCATCCTTTCTACCTCCCTCAGGAATCCAGTGAGAATTAAGCCCCACATTCCACCAATCTAGGACTGCCAAATCCATAATCCTTTCCAAAATAACTTCAAATTAAATTATCAATATAAAATCATGTCATACTAAGTAAGGGTATAATTACTGTAAAATGAGAACTGGATTGTATTTTTAAACCTAATTTATCATTTACTCTCTAAGACTTGGAAGTATAGGACCGAAGGGTCTGTTTCGTGCTGTACATCTCTATGACAATTTTAGAAGACGACAGTTGTGGAATCCAATTCTTGAAGCAACTGTAAAATCCCAGAATATAGTTAAGTAGAGTTGTGAAATAGTATGAGATAGAAGTGAGAGTGGTCTACAGGTCTGCTGACAGTAATCACAATGTAGGGTGATGTATACAAGAAGAAATATTGGGTGCTAATGATGAAGGGATACCAATAATCATGAGCGACTTTAATCTACATATAAACTGGAAAAATCAGACTGGAAATGGTAGCCTGAATGAGGAATTCACAGATTGCTTTTGAGATACTTCCTTTGAGTAGCACATCTGAAACCATCCAGAAAAAAGGGTTTTATTAACCCTTGGTATTGTGTAATCAGACTGCATTAATTAATGATGTCATTTTTGGCAGCACAGTGACCACAATTTAATTGAATTTTACATTTAGTTTGAAAGAAAGAAGAGTGTCTCTAGACTAGTTGGGTGGATTGTAAATGTTTAAAAAATTGCCCATAGTCTCCAGGGATGTGCAGGCTAGGTTAGCCATGGGAAATGCAGGGTTACAGAGATGGGATAGAGGGCTGGGTTTTGGTGAGATGGTCTTCAGAAGATCAGTGTGGACTTGATTGGGCTGACTGGCCTGCTTCCACACTGCAGGGACTCTATGATTCTAGTGTTTTCAACATAAATAAGGGTAAGTATGTGGGTGTGAAAGCTGAGTTAGCTGGAGTAAAACTGGGATACTAAACTAGAAGGCAGATCAATAAAGGAGGAGTGGCAGACATTTAAGGAGATATTGAAGAATACTCAAATAAATATACACCTATTATAAAGAAAAAAATCAAGGGGAGGATCCACTATCTGTAGTTAATGAAGAAAGGTTTTGGGAAGCATAAAACTTAAAAGTAATATAATTGTGCAAAGTTGAGTGGGAGATCAGATGATTTATCAAAATCTGAAGAACAGCTGAAAATGACTGAAAAGTATTGAGGAAACAAACTAGGAAAGTAAAAATGGATAGCAAGAGGCTCGACAAAGAAATAAAGTGAGTAATGATCCTCTATGGTTTGAGAATGGGGAGTTTATGGTAGATAATGTGTCTTTACTGTAGAGGATATTAAAAATATTCCAGTAATAGCTGAAACTTAGGAGGTGTAACAAAGAGAGGAACTTGGTAAAATTACAATCACTACAGAAATGGTGCTGAGCAAACGATAGAACTGAAGGCTCACAAGCTCTTGGGTCCTGATAAATCTCATCCTATGAACTTAAAAGAGATGATGAATGATGCAGAAGCTGCACTGGCGTTAGTTTTCCAAAAGAGTCAAGATTGTGAGAAGAAAACTATGGATTTGGGAAAACTATGGATGGTTCTCATCTGTTTAAATCCTCCCCCTTACCCTCTCCTTTGTGACTTGGAAAGTTAAGCAACACAATGCTTCTCACCCAATATCAGGTCTTTTCAAAGTTTCTTCATAATACATGTTAGAGTGTAGACATTCCCTTTCACGGAAATTACGCTCCTGCTCTTTCCCTCCCTCCTGCAAAGAAACAGAACATCAGGTTACTGCAAGTTGTTGATAACAAAAGACGCACTTCAGAAAAATATATAGCAATCTGAAGCTATCAACCTGGTTGAGTTTAGTGAAGTGACGTTTTCACCTGTCTTTTAAATTATTGCTGTTATTTTTGTGTTCTACTGAACAATAATACCGGTTCCTCACCAAGTGTTATTATGTATGTATAAACTGATTTAGAGTCATAGATACGTACAACACGGAAACAGACCCTTCAATCCGATTTGTCCATGCTGACCAGATATCCTAAACTGATCTAGTCCCATTGCCAGCACTTGGCCCATATCCCTCTAAACCCTTCCTATTCATATACCCATCCAGATGCCTTTTAAATGTTGTAATTGTCCCACCCTTCACCACTTCCTCTAGCAGCTCATTCCGTACACGCACCACCCTCTGCGTGATGGGTCAGAGCACTAATTCATAATTGAGGACCATCAAAACAAAGTCTTGCAGAACGTGAAGACAAGCACAGCTTTGTTTCTAGTAAATCAAGCCCCTCTGTGTATTTAAGCTGAAACTAACTAGAGGCTGTCCTTCACCACCCTAAAGACAATTAACTCAAATAAATGCAGCATAAAGGAATTGAAACTTGTGGATTTACCTTGCACACCACACATTTCAACTGCCAGCCATGCTATCAAAGAAAATCTAGAGTTGTTATCACTGCAAGATATAACTAAACATATTAATCAATTATGTTTTGTTCTCTTGTTTTGCTTTTTTTTTAATCAACAAATTTCTCTGTATCATTAAGCTAATTTTTCTTGATGTCAATCAACCCGATATTGGTGGGAGAGAAAATTCATGATTCCATCACTAGGGACATGTAACAGGGGGAAATCAGAACAATCAAGACTGGATAAAAGAGAAATCATACACTCAAAGCTACTAGCTTTGTTTGTTATTTTTAAAACAGAGTAGATAAAGGATTGTGGACCAACGTAATGCATCAGTCTTCAAGGTGCAAGACATGAGTAATATGTCAAAAATTCAAGAGAGTAAGAAGACAGAGCTCAGTATGGTGGTCATCGTCAAGGAGAAGGTGCTAGAAAAACTGAATGGGCTAAAGGTGGATAAGATGGACTACGCCCCAGAGTGAAAAGAGAGACAGCTGAAGAGATAGTGGAGGTGTTAGTTGTGCTTTTTCAGGAATTGCTGGAGTCAGGGAGGGTCCCAGAGGACGGGAAAATCACTAATGTGACACCCCTGTTTAAAAAAGGTGTAACGCAAAAGTTGGAGTTTGCAGCCGATACAAAGATAGGTAGAGGGACAGGTAGCATTGAAGAGGTGGTGAGGCTGCAGATGGATTTGGACAGGTTAGGAGAGTGGGCAAAGAACTGGCAGATAGAATACAATGTGGGAAAGTGTGAGGTCATACACTTTGGAAGAATAGAGGCATGGACTACTTTCTAAACAGGGAGAAAATTCAGAAGTCTGAAGTGCAAAGAAACTTGGGAGTTCCAGTCCAGGATTCTCTCAAGGTAAACTTGCAGGTTGAGTCAGTAGTTAGGAAGGCAAATACAATAATGGCATTTATTTGAAGAGGACTTGAATATAGAAGCAGGGATATACTTGCGAGGTTCTGTGTGGCTCTGGTCAGATCACATTTGGAGTATTTTGTGCAGTTTGGGCCCCATATCTTAGGAAGGGTGTACTGGCCCTGGAATGTGTTCAGAGGAAGTTTATGAGAATGGTCCCAGGAATGAAAAGCCTAACATATGATGAACATTTGAGGACTATGGGGCTGTACTCAATGGAGTTCAGAAGAATGAAGGGGGAATCTAATTGAAGCATACAGAATATTGAATGGCCTGCACAGAGTAAATGTTGGGAAAATGTTTCCATTGATAGGAGAGACTAAAACCAAAGGGGACATCCTTAAGTGTAAAGATTGAAATTGGCAGGCATGACGTGGCTGGCATCATGGAGACCTGGTTGCAAGGGGGATCAGGATTGGGAGCTGAACATCCTATCAACAAGATAGGCAGGTGGGCAGAGGGGGTGGGGTTGCCTTTTTAGTAACAGAAAGAAACAAAGTAGTATCAGATGCTGCAGAATCTATGTGGGTAGGAATGAGGAACCGCAAAAGTAAAAAAAAACCCATAGTTGGAGTTATGTACAGGCCTCCAGACTGTAGACAGGAACGGGGACACAAGATACAACAGGAGATTAAAAAAAGCTGTGTAGGAAAGGCAAAGTTACAGTGATCATAGGGGATTTAATTGTGCAGGTGGATTGGGAAAATCAGGTTGGTTATGGATTGCAAGAAAAGGAATTTATACAATGTATACAAGATGGCTTTTTGGAGCAGCTTGTGGTGGAGCCCACTAGAGAACAGGCAATACAAATGACATGTTGTTCAATGATAAAGGAGCTTAAAGTGAAGGAACCCTTAGGAGGCAGTTATCATAATATGATTGAGTTTACTCTGCTGTTTCAGAAGGTGAATATAGAATCAGAGGTAACAGTATTACAGCTGAATAAAGGCAACTACAGAAGCATGAGAGAGGAGCTGGATAGAATAGACTGGGAGAGGAACCGAGCAGGAAAGACAATGGACCAGCAATGGCAGGAGTTCCTGAGAGAAATTCAGAAGATACAGCAGAGGTCCATTCTGAGGAAAAAGTAGCATGATACAGGGAAGATGAGGAAACCATGGCTGACGAGGGAAGTCAGAGATAGCATAAAAACAAAAGAGAAAGCAATAATGTGGGGAAGGGCAGTGGGCAACCGGAGGATTGGGAAGCTTAGAAAGACCAACAGAGGGCAACAAACAAAGAAATGAGGGAGAAGGTTAAAGATGAGGGTAAACTAGCTAGTAATATAAAGAAAGACTGTGAGAGTTTCTTTAGAGATATAAAGAGGAAAAGAGAGGCAATAGTGGACATTGGGCCACTGCAAAATGATGCTGGAGAGATAGTAATGGGGAACAAGGAAATGACTGAGGAACTGAATAATTACTTCGTGTCACTCTTCATAGTGGAAAACACGAGTAAATCCCAAAAACTGAAGAGAGAGGGGGCAGAGCTGAGTATGTTGGTAATCATCAAGAAACAGGTGCTACAAAAACTAAATGGGCTGAAGGTGGATAAATGATCTGGACCAGATGGACTACACCCCAGAATTCTAAGGAAGATAGCTGAAGAGATAGTGAAGGCTTTAGAGGTGATCTTTCATGAATTGCTAGAAACAAAAAGGGTCCCAGAGGACTGGAAACTCACTAACGTGACACCCCTGTTTAAACAGGGAGTATGGCAAAAGACAGAAAATTTCAGACCAATTAGCCTAACCTCAGTCATGAGTAAGATTCTAGAATCCATTATGAAGGATGAGATTTCTAAATACTTGGAAGTACGTGGTAAAATAAGGAAAGGTCAGCATGGATTCATCAGGGGAAGGTCATGGCTAACAAATTTGCTAGAATTCTTTGAGGAAGTAATGAGCTGGTTAGACCACGGACAGCCAATGGATGTTATCTACCTGGACTTCAATAAGGCCTTTGACAAGATGCTGCACAAGAGCTACTGAGTAAGATAAAGGTCCAAGTGGTAGCATGGGTAGAAGTTTGGCTGTTTGGCAGGAAGCAGAGAGTAAGTATAAAAGAGTTCTCAGGATGGCAGCTGAGGTGGTGTTCCGCAAGGCTCAGTTTTGGGACCACAACTTTTCACTTTATACATTAACAATCTAGATAAAGGAATTGAGGGCATTCTGGCTAAGTTTGCACACAATACAAAGATAAGTAGAGGGACAGGTGACATTGATGAAGCGGGGAGGCTGCAGATTGATTTGGACAGGTTAGGAGAGAAGGCAAAGAAGTGCCAGATGGGAAACAAGGAAAGTAGCAGGGAACAAGGAAATAGCTGAGGAACTAAATAATTACTTCACGTTAGTCTTCACAGTGGAAGAAATGAGTAAGACCTCTAAATATCCCACTAAATGTGGGAAAGTGTGAAGTCATGCACTTTGGTAGGAAGAATAGAGGCATGACTATTTTCTAAATGGGGAGAAAATTTAGACCTCTAAAGTGCAAAGAGACTTGGGAATTCTAGTCCAGGATTCTCTCAAGGTAAACTTGCAGGTTGAATCAATGGTTAGGAGAGCAAATGCAATGACGGAATTTATTTTATTTTGAGAGGACTTGAGTGTAAAAGCAGGGATGTACTTCTGAGGGTCTATAAGGCTCTGGTCAGACCACATTTGGAGTATTGTGTGCAGTTTTTGGCCCCATATCTCAGGAAGGATGTATTGGCCCTGGAGTGTGTTCAGAGGAGTTTCACGAGAATGATCCCAGGAATGAAAAGCTTAACATATGAGGAAATGTTTGAGAACTCTGGGTCTATATTCAACAGAGTTTAGAAGGATGAGCAAAGGTCGAATAGGAACATATAAAATACCAAATGGCCTGGACACAGTAGATAATGGGAAAATGTTTCCATTTGTAGGAGAGACTAGGACCCAAGGGCACAGCCTTAGAGGAAAGGGAAGACCCTTTAGAACAGAGATAAGGAGAAACTTCTTCAGCTAGAGAGTGATGAACCTACGGAATTCATTGCCACAGAAGGCTGTGGAGTCCAGGTCATTGAGTGTATTTAAGACTGAGATAGATAGGTTCTTGATTGTCAAGAGGATCAAGGGTTACGGGGAGAAAGCAGGAGAATGGAGTTAAGAAACTTATCAGTGATGATTGGCAGAGCAGACTCGATGGGCTAAATGGCCTAATGTTGGCTCCTAGGGTTGGGCACCAAATATTAGAACAAAGAACAAAGAAAATTACAGAACAGGAACAGGCCCTTTGGTCCTCCAAGCCTGCGCTGATCCAGATCCTCTATCTAAACCTGTCACCTATTTCTAAGGGTCTGTATCCCTCTGCTCCCTGCCCATTCATGTATCTGTCTAGATATACCTTAAATGATGCTATTGTTCCTGCCTCTATCACCTTCACTGACAACACACTCCAGGCATCCACCACCCTCTGCATAAAGAACTTTCCACACTTATCTCCCTTAAACCTTTCCCCCTCACCTTGAACTCATAACCCCTCATAATCGAGTCCCCCACTCTGGGAAAAAGCTTCTTGCTAACCATCCTGTCTATACCTCTCATGATTTTGCAGACCTTAATCAGTTCCCCTCAACCTCTGTCTTTCTAATGAAAATAATCCTAATCTACTCAACCTCTTTTCATAGCTAGCGCCCTCCAACCAGGCAACATGCCACTGAACCTCCTCTGCACCCTCTCAAAAACATCCACATCCTTTTGTTAATGTGGCAACCAGAACTCTACGCAGTATTCCAAATGTGACTGAACCAAAGTCTTCTACAACTGTAACATGACCTGCCAACTCTTGTACTCAGTACACTGTCTGATGAAGGAAAGCATGCCATATGCCTTCTTGACCACTCTATCAACCTGCATTGCCACCATCAGGGTACAGTGGACCTGAACACCCAGATCTCTCTCTGTACATCAATTTTTTTTCAAGGGCTTTTCCATTTACCATATAGTTCGCTCTTGAATTGGATCTTCCAAAATGCATCACCTTGCATTTGCCCGGATTGAACTCCATCTGTCATTTCTCTACCCAACTCACCAATCCATCTATATTCTGTTGTGTTCTCTGGCAGTCCCCTTCAGTACCTGCTATTCCGCCAATCTTAAAGTCATCTGCAAACTTGCTAATCAGACTACCTAAACCTTCCTCCAGATCACTTATGTATATCACAAACAAAAGTGGTCCTATCACGGATCCCTGTGGAACACCATTGGTCTCAGTTCTCCATTTTGAGAAACTCCCTTCCACTGCTACTCTGTCTCCTGCTGCCCAGCCAGTTCTCTATTCATCTGCTAGTACACCTCGGACCCCATGCGACTTCACTTTCTCCATTGGCCTATCATGGGAAAACTTATCAAACGGCTTACTGATTAGCTTTGCCAGTGCCCTGCCAGTGACAGACACACCCAATGAACAATTTCTTTAAAAATTACTTATATAGTCAGAGATCTATAACAAAGAAAAAGGCTCTTCATTCCATGAATCCAGTGAAAACATCACCTAACTATTCTAATTTTCCAACACTTGGTCATTGCTTTGTATGCGTTGTTATCACAAGTGCACATGCAAGTACTTCTTAAGTGTTATCAAGGTTTCTAACCCCAAAACCAGATTCTGAGTGAAAAAGTTTTTTCCTCACACCATCTCAAAACGTTCTGCCATTTACCTTAAATCTATGCCCCGGGGCCAATGATCCCTCGATCAAAGGGAAAAGTCTCTTTTTATCTATCCGATCTCTGCCTCTCATAATTTTATACATCTCAATCATGCCCCCCTCTCAATCTCCACTGCTCAAAAGAAACAACACCGGTCTGTACAATCTCTCTTTATAACTAAAATTCTCCAGCCCATGCAACACCCCAACAAATCTCGGCTATCTTCTCTGCACCCTCTCCAGTGCTATCACATCACTCAATGTAGTTTCCAGAACTGTACACAGTACTTCAATTGTGGTTTAACCAACGTTTTATACAGTTCTCAGCATAACCTTCCTGCTCTTAAACTCTGTGCCATTTACCATATACCTTCTAACTACTTTACCCAGTTGTCTTGCGACCTTAAGGGGCTGATGTACATGCTCAAGGTCCTCCAAGTACCATCTGTATTTCCTGATGTTATTTGAAATAGTTATCCCTTTGGTAGTAGCTCCATATTCCCACAGTCCTACAAAGTGAGGTTGAGTCCTTCCTCTAAGCTCAAGCAAGTTGCTTTACAAGGAAATTACTCCTAGCTCTGTTTAGGTGTAAAACATAGTCTCTAATTTGATTACACCACTCCTAACCCGTACATCTAAGTCATCCATTCTTCGAGTGAAATATCAAGACCCTAGACAGATTCAAGGAGAATACCACTTGTCAAACGTAACAATCAAGATACATGAACCTCAGCACTAAGTCTCCTGCATTTCAATCAATTACCAGTGCAGGTCTTCCAACATTGGCACTATTACCTCCTCTAATAATCCCGTGTGTATATTTCATTACAAATACGGTAAAATTTAAAAGGTCTCACCCTCTAGTTTCTTCACCTTCCCTCTTTAAATAATAGATGATATTTGCTCATTTTCAATCCAAAGGTGCAATTCCTGAATTTACAGTGCTTTGGAAAATGATGACAAAGATTTGCAACTTTCTCGTCTTTTGTGTTTAATAAGCTAACATAAGTTTGATTAATTTCTTCATTACATTTTTTAAAAACAATATTTAAATCCATCAAATTCCTTGCTTTAGACTTGCCTCCTTACTTTGATATCTCGTCATCTTCCTCTGCTGTGAAAATGGATAATGTATTCATTTAAAATTGTGCATTGTACAGCTTTACAACAAGTGCATTTATACTTAATGGACCTATATTACCCTTTGTGACCGGTTTCCTTTAGTGCTGATAAAAAAGTATTTGCTCATAGAGTCACAGAGATGTACAGCATGGAAACAGACCCTTCGGTCCAACCCGTCCATGCCGACCAGATATCCCAACCCAATCTAGTCCCACCTGCCAGCACCATGCCCATATCCCTCCAAACCCTTCCTATTCATATACCCATTCAAATGCCTTTTAAATGTTGCAATTGTACCAGACTCCATCACTTCCTCTGGCAGCTCATTCCATACACGTACCACCCTCTGTGTGAAAAGGTTGCCCCATAGGTCTCTTTTATATCTTTCCCCTCTCACCCTAAACCCATGCCCTCTAGTTCTGGACTCCCAGACTCCAGGGAAAAGGCTTTGCCGATTTACCCTATCCATGCCCCTCAATTTTGTAAACCTCTATAAGGTCACCCCTCAGCCTCCGACACTCCAGGGAAAACAGCCCCAGCCTGTTCAGCCTCTCCCTATAGCACAAATCCTCCAACCCTGGCAACATCCTTGTAAATCTTTTTTGAACCCTTTCAAGTTTCACAACATCTTTCCGATAGGAAAGAGATCAGAATTGCACACAATATTCCAACAGTGGCCTAACCAATGTCCTGTATAGCCGCAACATGACCTCCCAACTCCTGTACTCGATACTCTGACCAATAAAGGAAAGCATACCAAACGCCTTCTTCACTATCCTATCTACCTGCGACTCCACCTTCAAGGAGCTATGAACCTGCACTCCAAGGTCTCTTTGTTCAGCAACACTCCCTAGGACCTTACCATTAAGTGTATAAGTCTTGCTAAGATTTGCTTTCCCAAAATGCAGCACCTCGCACTTATCTGAACTAAACTCCATCTGCCACTTCTCAGCACATTGGCCCATCTGGTGAAGATCCTGTTGTAATCTGAGGTAACCTTCTTCGCTGTCTACTACACCTCTAATTTTGGTGTCATCTGCAAACTTACTAAATGTACCTCTTATGCTCGCATCCAAATCATTTATGGAAATGACAAAAAGTTGAGGACCCAGCACCGATCCTTGTGGCACTCCACTGGTTACAGGCCTCCAGTCTGAAAAACAACCCTCCACCACCACCCTCTGTCTTCTACCTTTGAGCCAGTTCTGTATCCAAATGGCTAGTTCTCTCTGTATTCCATGAGATCTAACCTTGCTAATTAACCCCCCCGGGGAACCTTGTCGAACGCCTTACTGAAGTCCATATAGATCATGTCTACTGCCCTGCCCTCATCAATCCTCTTTGTTACTTCTTCAAAAAACTCAATCAATTTTGTGAGATATGATTTCCCACACACAAAACCATATTGACTGTCCCTAATCAGTCCTTGCCTTTCCAAATCCTGTCCATCAGGATTCCCTCCAATAACTTGCCTACCTCCGACGTCAGGCTCACTGGTCTATAGTTCCCTGGCTTGTCCTTACCACCCTTCTTAAACAGTGGCACCACGTTAGCCAACCTCCAGCCTTCTGGCACCTCACCTGTGACTATCGACGATACAAATATCTCAGCAAGAGGCCTAGCAATCACTTCTCTAGCTTCCCACAGAGTTCTAGGGTACACCTGATCAAGTCCTGGGGATTTATCCACTTTTATGCATTTCAAGACATATCCAATACTTCCTCCTCTGTAATCTGGACATTTTGCAAGATGTCACCATCTATTTCCCTACAGTCCATATCTTCCATATCCTTTTCCACGGTAAATACTGATGCAAAATACTCATTTAGTATCTCCTCCATTTTGTGCAGCTCCACACAAAGGCCTCCTTGTTGATCTTTGAGGGGCCCTATTCTCTCCCTAGTTACCCTTTTGTCCTTAATGTATTTGTAAAAACCATTTAGATTCTCCTTAATTCTATTTGCCAAAGCTATCTCATGTCCCCTTTTTGCCGTCCTGATTTCCCTCTTAAGTATACTCCTACTTCCTTTATACTCTTCTAAGGATTCACTCGATCTATCCTGTCTATACCTTACATATGCTTCCTTCTTTTTCTTAATCAAACCCTCAGTTTCTTTAGTCATCCAGCATTCCCTATACCTAGCAGCCTTCCCTTTCACTCTGACAGGAATATACTTTCTCTGGATTCTTGTTATCTCATTTCTGAAGGCTTCCCATTTTCCAGCTGTCCCTTTACCTGCGAACATCTGCCCCCAATCAGCTTTCGAAAGTTCTTGCCTAATACTGTCAAAATTGGCCTTTCTCCAATTTAGAACTTCAACTTTTAGCTCTTTTCCTTTTCCATCACTATTTTAAATCTAATGGAATTATGGTCGCTGGCACCAAAGTGCTCCCCCACTGACACCTCAGTCACTTGCCCTGCCTTATTTCCCAAGAGTAGGTCAAGTTTTTCATCTTCTCTAGTAGGTACATCCACATACCGGATCAGAAAATTGTCTTGTATACACTTAACAAATTCCTCTTCATCTAAACCTTTAACACTATGGCAGTCCCAGTCTATGTTTGGAAAGTTAAAATCCCCAACCATAACCACCCTATTTTTCTTACACACAGCTGAGATCTCCTTCCAAGTTTGTTTCTCAATTTCCCTCTGACTATTAGGGGGTCTATAATACAATCCCAATAAGGTGATCATCCCTTTCTTATTTCTCAGTTCCACCCAAATCACTGCTCTGGATGTATTTCCAGAAATATCCTCCCTCAGCACAACTGTCCCTCATCAAACATGCCACTCCCCCTCCTCTCTTGCCTCCCTTTCTATCCTTCCTGTAGCATTTGTATCCTGGAACATTAAGCTGCCAGTCCTGCCTATCCCTGAGCCATGTTTCCGTAATTACTATAATATCCCAGTCCCATGTTCCTAACCAGGCCCTGAGTTCATCTGCCTTCCCTGTTAGGCCCCTTGCATTGCAATAAATGCAGTTTAATTTATTAGTCCTACCTTGTCCCTGCCTGCCCTGACTGTTTGACTCGCTTCTGTTCTCAACTGTACCAGTCTCAGATTGATCTCTTTCCTCACTATCTCCCTGGGTCCCACACCACCGCCACCCCCCCCCCTCCCCCACCTTA
Source organism: Chiloscyllium plagiosum (assembly GCF_037043375.1). NCBI lineage: Eukaryota > Metazoa > Chordata > Chondrichthyes > Orectolobiformes > Hemiscylliidae > Chiloscyllium > Chiloscyllium plagiosum. The sequence continues at coordinate 48,595,960 of NW_028270166.1, read as the reverse complement.
CTAGTTAAATCCTCCTGAGCAGCTCTAGCAAATCTCCCTGCCAGTATATTAGTCTTCTTCCAATTTATGTGCAATCCATCCTTCTTGTACCCCAAAAGAGATTCCAATGATCCAAAAAACATGAATCCTTCTCCCATACACCAGCTCCTCAGCCATGCATTCACCTGCTCTATCCTCCTATTCCTGCCCTCACTAGCTCGTAGAACCGGGAGTAATCCAGATATTACTAGTCTCGAGGACCTCCTTTTTAAGTTTCTGCCTAACTCTCTGTAATCTCCCTTCAGAGTCTCAACCTTTTCCCTTCCTATATCGTTGGTTCCAATATAGACAATGACCTCTTGCTGGCCCCTCTTCCCCGTGAGAACATTCTGCACCCTCTCGGAGACATCCTTGATCCTGGCACCAGGGAAACAACACACCATTCTGCTTTTTTGCTGCTGGTCACAGAAGCGTCTGTCTGTATCTCGGACTACAGAATCCCCTAACACAATTGATCTCTTGGAACCCGACGTACCCCTCGTTGCATTAGAGCCAGTCTCAATACCAGAAACTTGGCTGTTCGTGCTACGTACCCCTGAGAATCCATCACCCCCTTCATTTTCCAAAACAGCATACCTGTTTGAAATGGGTATATCCACAAAAGACTCCTGCACTAGCTGCCTACCTCTCTTACCTTTCCTGGAGTTAACTCATCTATGTGACTGTATCTGAGACATCCCCCCCCTTCCTACAACTGCCATCCATCACATACTGTTGCTGTTGCAAATTCCTCATTGCTTCTAACTGTCTCTCCAACTGATCCATTCGATCTGATAAGATTCGCAGCCAGCAGCATTTATGGCAGATATAATCTGCAGTAACCCTTAACCTCTCTTTAAACTCCCACATCTGACAAGACGTACATATCACTCTACATTTTTATTGTTGGCTTAATGCATACAGAAAACTCCACATGAATGCTCAAAAGAAACAGGGTAACAGGTGAATTCTCTCCTAAAATGACTCTTCAAAAATGCAAAGATGGGAGTAAACATCTTCCTTGAAACTGTTAGCCCATTGCTAAATTTTATGGATTAAAGCTCATTTGACAACTCTATGAGAGACCAAATTGCACGAGTACAAAAATTGTGATTTAAATGGAAGAACGAACATGCCTTGGAGACAGAATCTGTGAGTAATTGCTGCTGCAACTGCACATCAATATCCAATGCTACTGCTCCAACTTTTCCAATAGACTTCCTCACTGCTGTTTCTGGCTTTTCTCCAAAAACAGACGTTATGACTGAAAGAACAGTAACATAGTAGAGAGGGCATTTGTCATTTAAAGAGCTGGAACAGCAGCAGGAGTGAGTGCGAGAGAAAAAAAAATAAGGGGCCAAGATGTTTGTGGATCTAGTACAGGTACAGCGACTCTGTCTGTGTCTGCAAGAAAATCTGAAAGTGAGTTAAAGAGATAATGTAAGCAGTGGACTAGGTGTGGAAGGAGAAGGAAGAAATTCTCAGGGTGAGGGAGGAGGTGTGGGCAATATTGCTAACTTCTACATTTTATTTGAATTAATTAATTCCCAAATATTTTATAAAAAAAGTCTTTATTTTCCTTCTGAAACACTTCCTGGTTTTTAATTTAGAAACTACAACTGGAATAAAAAGATAAAAAATACATTTCAGTGGTTTTCTTCCTCTTTTGTTTTTAAGCGATCTGGTGTAAAGGAAAAAAAATTATTATGGGGAAATCAATTTTGTCTGTTCCCCTTATGATTTTTTTCTTTAAATGTATAGAAGTGCCCATCTGTATATATTTTTGGTTGTCAATGTGTGTATTTGTTTTTACAAGTTTGACATTTGGAAAGATTTGGGAGTCCAGTTGAACCAGAATAGCCTAATCCCCAGGTCCCAAGTTTGCTTCAATATCAGCAACTGGATTATTGGTAAAGAATGAAGAATAACAGATTGTTGTTGAACACAGGCTGCATGCTCAGTACAAGTCACTATTTTAATGTCCTTTACTAGAGACAGCAAGTTTGCTAGACCTTACTTTGAAAAGTTTGCTTTCTAACTTAAGGAGCCCTGAAAATCAAGATGTAGTCCCCCAAAAATCTAACATCATATGCTCTTGAAAAGGGAAAAAAAAAACAAATTTTGATGACAGCACATGTTATATTCCCATTTTGTAAACAGGAAATCTACTGCTGACTTACAAGCAAATTAAATCCTGCTTACATATAGTATTAGATTAGATTAGATTACTTACAGTGTGGAAACAGGCCTTTCGGCTCAACAAGTCCACACCGACCCGCCGAAGCGCATTCCCCTACGTTTACCCCTTTACCTAACACTACAGGCAATTTAGCATGGCCAATTCACCTGACCTGCACATCTTTGGACTGTGGGAGGAAACCGGAGCACCCGGAGGAAACCCACGCAGACACGGGGAGAACGTGCAAACTCCACACAGTCAGTCGCCTGAGGCGGGAATTGAACCCGGGTCTCTGGGGCTGTGAGGCAGCAGTGCTAACCACTGTGCCACCGTGCCTGGTCACAATGAAAGTAAAATAGCCCAAAGACACGACAGAACAATTCCAAACTCAACAATGAGCAATGCTAATCAATAGACATTAAATTCAAGGCATTTAATCTACAAGTAAAATATGATGGCCCAAGATCAATGTATCAACCAAAAGACCAATGTCCTGGGGATAGCTACAGATGTACACTTCTGCATCAGTTGTACCATTTCATAGATAAATATCTGATACATCACATTATCATAGCAACCAGACCTATTGCTATGATGACCTAGGTCATTGATTATAATACATGTAAGGAAGAAAGAAGTGTTTTTAAAGTGTGGTTAAACAGGTAGCTTTGTAACACAGCAGTCAAGTTGCATATAAGATGCCATGATTAGCAATGAGATATCCTAAGATTTTTTTTAATAACACATTGCAGAACTCATCTACTCTTTATCAAATAGTGTAATGGGATATTTTATAACCTCCCGAGAAGATCTTGGTTTAAGGGCTGTACAGACCATTCTAAATGTCTTCTATCCGATACTTACTTTTACAAAAACAGTGACATAATGATAATGTCGCTGGGCCAGTAATCGAGAGACCCCTGTTAATACTCTGGGGTATGGGATCAAATCTCACCATGACAGCTAGTGGAATTTAAATGCAATTAATAAATATAGAATATAAATATAGTATAAGTGATCACTACAGTTTTTATAGTGATCATAAAAACTATAATCAATTGTTGTAAAAACACATCCAATTTACTAATGTTCTTTAGGGAAAGAAATTTGACATCCTTTCCCCATATCCCATGAAAGAGTTAAGCAAAACAGTTTGGATAAACATTCATGCAGCAGTAAATCCAAAGGACACAAAATCAGGCATTTTACCAATCTTCATGTTTTATAACATGTCATGGTAAACCGCAAACGTGGAAGCAATACTCACATAAGTAAGTTAATCAGAATTCATTCATTAACATTTGCAGTGAAGTTTCAAAAATAACATTCAAACAAAAACAACAGCAGCCACTACTTGGATATTTAACAACTAAAAAGACAAAACCTATCTGCAAGTCCCTTTTACACTTGCACTACATTGTTTGCCTTACCCCATCTAAGAAGAATCGTAATCTTTCCTGTGTCTCGGGTTCCAGTGTTTTTCTGTCAAGACGTAATCTTTTGTACCTTACTTGGTCCAATTCTCTTCTTAATAGTTCTCTACCTTCCCATTCTTGTCTTGTTTCTCGTTCCCATGCTCCATGTGGTCTAATGAAGAAAGAAAATTAATATTTCATACTTCATTTTGGGGTAACTGGACTCAAATTACCAAGTGACAATTCATATAAGAGGTCCAGATGACGTATCCTTGGAAAAAGAAGACAGAGTGAAAAATATAGCATTCAGATTATGTTTCCAATGGAATGGAATGGAAAAACAAAGAAGCCCTGAATTATAAAGCAAGTGGAAAAGATTGTAGTAAATGTTACAAAAGCAGATGCAGCTCTGGGTTTATTATGTAAGAACAATGGCTATAAAACAGGGCAAAGTCAAAAATCACACAGCACCAGGTTACAGTCCAACAGGTTTATTTGAAATCACTAGCTTTCAGAGCATAGCCCCTTTGTCAGGTAAAGAGAGAGGAAAGCACACAGAATACCGAATTTATGGGCAGATATCAAAAGACTATACAAATGGTGTGACTGGAGTGTGGAATAATAAGGCTCTGTTGGTGACCAAGATTGTTAGACAGTGTGAGTAAAGTGTCAATAGCTGAATAACAACTGAAGGGATGACCTGTTATCCGATTAAATGAGGCGGACAGATAATTTAAAAATAATAATAAGGTGGTGTTGGAGACAAACCAAATGACTGGAATAACATGGAACAAAAACAGAAGCTGCTGGAAAAGCCCAGCAGCTTGGGCAGCATGTGTGAAGAAATAACAGTGATCCTTCCTCTAAATGATGAGGTTGCAGAGCTTAGAGATCTGGATGTCATGGTACATGCATTACTGAGGTTAGTATGCAGGTACAGCAAGTAATTGTGAAAGCTAATAACATTATATTTTATTGCGAGGCGACTTGAATGCAAGAGTAGGGAGGTTATTCTTCAGTCTTACAAGACATTGGCGAGACTGTGGAATACTATGTACATTACTGGTCACCATACTTATGGAAGGATGTTAATGCATTGGAAGCAGTCCAGAGAAAGTTTACTAGAGTAGTACCTGGAATGAGCAGATTGCGTTATGAGGAAAGGCTAGACAGACTAGGCCTGTATTGAGTGGAGTTTAGAAGAGTCAGAGTTGACTTAATTGCAACATACGAGATCCTGAAGGGTGTTAACTAGGTGGATGCCAATAGAACGTTTTCTCTTGTGTGAGAATCCAAAACTGGAGGTCATTGTTTAAAACGAGGGGTCACCTACTATGCGAGTAATGAGGAAACACTTTTTTTTCCTCAGAGGGTTGACTGTCTTTGGAATATCCTTCCTCAAAAGGTAGATGCAGAATCTTTATAAAGGCAGATAGATTCTTGATTACTATGGGGAGAATAGATTATCGGGTTGTACCGCAATGCAATGTTGAGGTTAATGTCTGATCAACCATGATCTTAACGAATGGCAAAGCAGGCCAAAGGGTCTAATGGCTCATTCTTGTTCCTTGTTGGTATGATCAGAAGATCGTTGGGTCTATGACAATATCCTGAGGAACTCCTGCAGAGACTAGATAGAGTTATGGAGGATGGAAACAGACCCTTCAGTCTAACTCATCCATGCTGTCCAAATTTCCCAAATTAAACCAGTCTCATTTACCTTACCAAAATAGGTGCAAAAACAGAGAAAGACAGACGACAAACTGGGAAATGTTGATGTACAAAAGGACCTACATGTCCTTGTACACCAGTCACTGAAAGCAAGCATGCAGGTGCAGCAAGTGATTAGGAAGGCAAATGGTCTGTTGGCCTGTATTTTCATGGAATAGGAGTACAGAAGCAAGGATGCCTTGCTAAGCTGTACACGGCTTTGATATGTAGGGCCTCTGTACAGGATCGCCTATCCAATCAAGGTGCAGGGGGAAGTGACGAAGACCAGAGGGGCCGCCGGATAGGTTTTTTTTCCCCTTTAAAAGCGCGCAGGAGAAGAACCCGAGGCACTACAGAGGTAGTGTCTCCCACCCGCCCTCCTCCTCTAACCTAAATAATAAGACCCGTTGTGATAAGTAGGTAAGTGCTGCATTTTGCTTGTTGTATTCTTTAGACCCAGTTTTTTTTTTTAAAAAAAGGTTACTTTTAGAGGGATGGCAGTGAAGGCAGTGCAATGTTCCTCTTGCAACATGTTTGAGGTGAGGGATGCCATGGACGTCCCTGCTGATTACACTTGCAGGAAGTGCACCCATCTCCAGCTCCTCCAAGACCGTGTTAGGGAACTGGAGCTGGAGTTGGATGAACTTAGGATCATTTGGGAGGCAGAGGGGGTCATAGATCGGAGCTTTAGGGAAGTAGTAACTCCAAAGGTGGCAGATAGATGGGTGACAGTGAGGGGGACTGGGAGGAAGCAGCCAGTGCAGGGACCCCCTGCAGCCGTTCCCCTCAAGAACAAGTATACCGTTTTGGATACTTGTGGGGGGGGACGACTTACCAGGGGTAAGTAACGGGGCTCAGGCCTCTGGCACGGAGCCTGTCCCCGTTACTCAGAAGGGAAGGGTGGAGAAGAGCAGAGCAATAGTAATTGGGGACTCGATAGTTCGGGGCACAGATAGGCGGTTTTGTGGGAACGAGAGAGACTCACGTTTGGTATGTTGCCTCCCAGGTGCAAGGGTACGTGATGTCTCTGATCGTGTTTTCCGGGTCCTTAAGGGGGAGGGGGAGCAGCCCGAAGTCGTGGTCCACATTGGCACCAATGACATAGGTAGGAGGAGCGCTGAGGATGTTAGGCAGGCTTTCAGGGAGCTAGGTTGGAAGCTCAAAGTTAGAACGAACAGAGTTGTTGTCTCTGGTTTGTTACCCGTGCCACGTGATAGAGAGTCGAGGAATAGGGAGAGAGAACAGTTAAATGCGTGGCTACAGGGATGGTGCAGGAGGGAGGGATTCCGGTATTTGGATAACTGGGGTTCTTTCTGGGGAAGGTGGGACCTCTATAAACAGGATGGTCTGCACCTGAACCTGAGGGGCACCAGTATCCTTGGTGGGAGGTTTGCTAGTGCTCTTGGGGGGGGGTTTAAACTAACTCTGCAGGGGCATGGGAACCCAGACTGTAGCTTTAGGGTGCAGGACCTGGAGTGTAGGGAGGTTAGGAACATGGCATCAATTTCAAAGGAGGATGCCTGTAAACAGGAAAGTGGCTTGAAGTGTGTATACTTCAATGCAAGAAGTATACGAAATAAGGTAGGTGAACTTGCAGCGTGGGTTGGTACCTGGGACTTCGATGTTGTGGCTATTACGGAGACATGGGTAGAACAGGGACAGGATTGGCTGTTGCAGGTTCCAGGGTTTCAATGTTTTAGTAGGGTCAGAGGTGGGGGTAAAAGAGGGGGAGGTGTGGCATTGCTTGTCAAAGATAGGATTACAGCTGTGGAAAGGACAATGGATGAAGACTCGCCATCTGAGGTAGTTTGGGCTGAGGTTAGGAATAGGAAAGGTGAGCTCACCCTGTTAGGAGTTTTTTACAGGCCTCCTAATAGTCCTAGAGACGTAGAAGAAAGGATTGCGAGGATGATTCAAGAGAAGAGTGAAAGTAATAGGGTGGTTGTTATGGGGGACTTTAACTTTCCTGATATTGATTGGGAAAGCTATAGCTCAAGTTCGTTAGATGGGTCAGTGTTTGTCCAATGTGTGCAGGAGGGTTTCCTGACACAATATGTAGATAGGCCAACAAGAGGTGAGGCCATACTGGATTTGGTTCTGGGTAATGAACCAGGCCAGGTGCTAGAATTAGAGGTAGGTGAGCACTTTGGGGACAGTGACCACAATTCGGTGACTTTTACTCTAGTGATGGAGAGGGATAAGTGTGCACTACAGGGCAAGAGTTATAGCTGGGAGCAGGGAAATTATGATGTGGTGAGGTATGACTTAGGATGTGTGGCTTGGAAAAGTAAGCTTCAAGGCAAGGGCGTAATTGATATGTGGAGCTTGTTCAAGGAGCAACTATTGAGTGTCCTTGATAAGTATGTACCCGTCAGGCAGGGAGGAAAAGGTCGTGTTAGGGAGCCGTGGTTTAATAAGGAATTGGAATCCCTTGTTAAATGGAAGAGGGCGGCCTATGTAAAGATGAGGCATGAAGGTTCAATTGGGGCTATTGAGAGTTATAAGGAAGCCAGGAAGGACCTGAAGAGAGAGCTAAGAGCAGCAAGGAGGGGACATGAAAGGTCCTTAGTTGGTAGGATTAGGAAAAACTCTAAGGCTTTCTATAGGTATGTCAGGAATAAAAGAATGACTAGGGTAGGAATAGGTCCAGTCAAGGATAGTAGTGGGAAGTTGCGTGTGGAGGCTGAAGAGATTGGGGAGACACTGAATGAATACTTTTCGTCAGTATTCACTCAGGAACAGGACATTGTTGCCGATGTGAATACTGAGTCACAATTAAGTAGAATGGATGGCTTTGAGGTATGTAGAGAAGAGGTGTTGGAAATTCTGGATAGGGTGAAAATAGATAAGTCCCCTGGGCCTGATGGCATTTATCCTAGGATTCTCTGGGAAGCAAGGGAGGAGATTGCAGAGCCATTGGCCTTGATTTTTATGTCCTCTTTGTCTACCGGAATAGTGCCAGAAGATTGGAGGCTAGCAAATGTGGTTCCCTTGTTCAAGAAGGGGAGTAGGGATAACCCTAGTAACTATAGGCCGGTGAGTCTCACTTCTGTTGTGGGCAAAGTCTTAGAGAGAATTGTAAGGGATAGGATTTATGAACATCTGGATAGGAATAATGTGATCAAGGATAGTCAGCATGGTTTTGTGAAGGGCAGGTCGTGCCTCACAAACTTTATTGAATTCTTTGAGAAGGTGACTAAGGAGGTGGACGAGGGGAAAGCGGTAGATGTGGTGTATATGGATTTTAGTAAGGCGTTTGATAAGGTTCCCCATGGTAGACTACTGCAAAAAATACGGAGGTATGGCATTGAGGGTGAGTTGGAGGTTTGGATTAGGAGTTGGCTGGCCGGAAGAAGACAGAGGGTAGTAGTTGATGGCAAAGGTTCATCTTGGAGTGCCGTCACTAGCGGTGTTCCGCAAGGATCTGTTTTGGGACCATTGCTGTTTGTCATTTTTATAAATGACCTGGAGGAGGGGTTAGAAGGTTGAGTGAGCAAGTTTGCAGATGATACGAAAGTCGGAGGAGTTGTAGACAGTGAGGAAGGAAGTGGCAGGTTACAGCGGGATATAGATAAGCTGCAGAACTGGGCAGAAAGGTGGCAAATGGAGTTCAATGTAGCTAAGTGTGAGGTGATTCACTTTGGTAAGAGTAACAAAAAGATGGGGTACTGGGCTAATGTCGGATACTCAGTAGTGTGGATGAGCAGAGGGATCTTGGTGTCCATGTACACAGATCTTTGAAAGTTGCCACCCAGGTAAATAGTGCGGTGAAGAAGGCATATGGCGTACTAGCTTTTATTGGTAGAAGAATTGAGTTCCGGAGTCCTGAGGTCATGTTGCAGTTGCATAAGACTCTGGTGCGGCCGCATCTGGAGTATTGTGTGCAGTTTTGGTCGCCATACCAAAGGAAGGATGTGGAGGCACTGGAATGGGTGCAGAGGCGGTTTACCAGGATGTTGCCTGGTATGGTAGAAAGATCGTATGAGGAAAGGCTGAGGCACTTGGGGTTGTTTTCATTGGAGAAAAGAAGGTTTAGGGGTGACTTGATAGAGGTGTACAAGATGATTAGGGGTTTAGATAGGGTCGACAGTGAGAATCTTTTTCCACGTATGGAGTCAGCTATTACAAGGGGGCATAGCTTTAAATTAAGGGGGGGTAGGTATAGGACAGATGTTAGGGGTAGGTTCTTTACTCAGCGAGTCGTGAGTTCGTGGAATGCCCTGCCAGTAGCAGTGGTGGACTCTCCCTCATTATGGGCATTTAAACGGGCATTGGATAGGCATATGGTGGATAGTGGGCTAGTGTAGGTTAGGTGGGCTTGGATTGGCGCAACATCGAGGGCCGAAGGGCCTGTACTGCGCTGTATTCTTCTATGTTCTATGTTCTATTTCAAAATGGCAGCACAAGGTTAGGATCTAAAAATTATCCAGGCATTACATTCCTGACTCCGCCAATTTGTAAACTCCAATAATTAAAATCATCTTCCTTTGTGCTTGGTATGAATCCAATTATTGGAGCTGTCCCCCGATTCCCATATACTAATTTTGCTAGGGCCCCTTCATGCCACACTCAGTCAAGGCAGCCTTGCTTTCAAGGGCAGTCACTCTCACCTCACCTTTGGAATTCAGCTCTTTTGTCAATGTTTGAACCAAGGCTGTAATGTGGTCAAGAGGAACTGAAGGAACCCAAACTGTGTCAGTGAACAGATTAGCAAAACAGGTGCTGTTCAATAACTCTTTCCATTGCTTTACTGATGATTGAGATTTACCAGATTGGATTGTGTTGCTTTCCTTCCCTGTAGGACCCAAGGGAACTAGGTGAGTTTTTACATTATTTCCATTGTCACCATTACTGAAACCAACCTCGTGTTCCATGAGGGCTTTTGGATTACTTGTTCAGTAATCATGACCGCTGTGCTGCCTATCCCTTGCCTCCTCTCCCACCTAGTGGCAAAGGTTAATTGAAGCTAAAGAAACATCGTTTGGAAGACAACTGCTCTGTTTAAGGTCAGCTAGGTACAGATTGAACAGGGATTGCTTCCAGGGCCTCATTGATCATCCTCAGTTAGTAACACTTATTTTTACTGATTGAGCTTTCAAGCGATAGGAATGTTTGTAATTCCCACCAAATTAGACATCTTCTGTCAGCATTATTTGAAAACTGGAAGACAATCAAAATTCACTTTACCCAATGTCAAGAAACTGCCATTTTACAGCTTCTTCCAAGCACATTTTCTGTAGCAGCACTTGCCTCTGTCGGTAAGTTCGTTCCTGTATTTGCTTTGCTTCCTGTATAAAAGGAACACATTTTGTAAATATCACCTTTACCTACCTCTGTGCTAGGCTAATAGTTACTTACTGAAATTATAACTCTCAAACATCCAGGGCAAGTTTAAAACAAAAACAAAGTTCTGGAGAAACTCAGCAGGTCTGCCAGCATTTATAGACAGAAAAACAGAGTTTCATTCATATCCAGTGACTGTTCTGCTCACAGTTCTGATGAAAGATCACTGGACTTGAAATGCTAGCTATTTTTCTCTCTGCAGATGCTCCAGACCTGCTAAGTGTCACCCAAACTTCCAGGTTTATTTTAAATTTTGAGTTTAGATTAAATCAAGAAAGCACTAAAATCAAAGATAATCCAAAATTAAATTTAATTATCCAACCTCTCAGCCAGTAGATAAAATATATTAAAAGTGGCATCAGGAGACCACAAATTGTTTGACACCAACATCTGTCAGTGACCAGACTGTGCAGTAATTAAGAGAAGCTGCAGAAAAATAGTCAGAAACGTCCACAGACAGAGACAAAAATTAACAACAGAGTCACAATAGGACATTTTCACTTTCCATTTGCAGATAATTCTTCTTACCTCCCTTAACAATAATCTCTGCCTTATTGGAAAAGATTCATCCAGTCTCCCTCTTTCAAGACACATCCTCTCAAGCTGGAGTCGATCAAGGTCCCTTTCCAATAACTCTCTAGCTTCCTCTTCCCATATTTCACGCTCTCTAGTAAGAGACAGAAAAGCGACATCAGAAATCAAATGCCCAGAAGCAGGCATTCTACAGTTACAAGCCACTTTCAACATTTTTGTGTAAATTAAAAATTAATTGGGAAGTTAACATAACCTGAAACATACTAAAAGATTACTAAAATGGCTTTAATTGTCCTATATTCAAGGCTCATGTTTTACAAATTTCATGAGACAATTAGATGAAATTGCGGGGTTGGTCTCATTAACTAACAGAACATAGAAGGTGACAAACTTTTATTTGGTTACCATACATCAGTTGCTTTTGTGATATAACATGTTATTGAAAATCATGAGAGGAACAGGGGGAGAAAGTACTTTTAAAACAAAGAACATTATTCAGTGGTCTCTGTTGGACAGGACTATTACATTTTGAAATCTATTCCATGCAGATTTAACAATCTCAGGTAGCCAATTTGAAGAGAGGGTAACCAGAGGGTAACACTGATCACATTCCAATAATCGCTACTACAAATACGACAAGGGCAGAAACAGTGTTAACATTAGATACTGTACACTCTGTGCCAGAAAAACCCTATCCACGCTAACTGACAAAACGCAAAGCATTGTCGCCACTTTGCCAAGGCAATAAATTGGTCCTCAGGATTTAGATCATAAAGATGAACTAACAGTGTTAACAGATGTCAAGAACAGATTGCAATCATATATCTGATCTGGAGAATTTAAGATGGCAGCTGTCTAGGAGGACTGTGTTAGCTGGGCTCTGTGCTTCAACATCGATAGGACAAAGCTAGAACCCATCCCAACCAAGTCACTTTGACTTTAAAAGCAGTAAAAGAGCTATAGAATTTAAATATTTTACTTACCTTCACTTTTTGCTGTGGGAGAATGCCGAAGAAAGGAAGAAGTTTGCCCAAGGCCGGATCCACCAGAGCAGCAGGCCTGCTGATTCACCAGGCCTGCTGATTCACCAGGCCTTGCTTGCTGAATTCACCAAGTCTCGTGAGATGCTGCGAAAACAGCTTGAAGAAAAAAAAATCAAGGAAAAGCTGGCCCCGGTCTCTACTACGCTCCAAAAACATGAACAGCAGCTGGAAGACCTCAGGAAAAGGACAGGTGAGCTCGAACGCTGGGTCACAGGAGTGGAAATTGAAACAGATTCATCCAAGAATCGGAGTGAAGCCCTGGAAACACAGGTCAGTAGTTTGCTTGATCTGGTTGATGATCTTGAAAACCGGGGCAGAAGGAAGAATCTTCGTATTGTCAGTCCGCCAGAGAGGAAGGAAGGTGAACGGCCAGTGGAATCTTTTGAAAAGTGGGTGCTGGAATTCCTTAGCTTGGAGGTTGAAAAGGGAAGGATAAAGATTGAGAGAGCTCACTGGGTCGCAGCACGGAGGCCAGGTGTGGACCAACGCCCTCGTCCTGTCCTGGTACAATTCCATCATTACATAGACAAACAGAGAGTCATGGAAGCTTCCAGAACCCAGGGGAAGGATCCAGGGGCTTTGGTGTGCATGGGCTCTAGAGTCATGTTTTTCCAAGACTTTTCGCAGCGGTCATCCGGAAAAGGAAATCCTTCAATGGCATCAAGTAGAGATTGAGAGAGGTCGGGGTCCAGTACTAAGATACCCAGCGGTGCTTTGGATTACCTATAATGGATCTATACACTTATTTGATTCACCAGAGAAAGCGAAGAACCTTATGGACACGCTCATTTGAACTGGATGATTTGGTAATAAGTTGTGCTAAATTATGTTTGGGATGGACGGAGTATCTACCTTTAATTTCTGAGTTAAGCTGTACCGAGGATAGGGGACGTATTTACTTTAAATTCCCTTCTGCACATTGCTAATCTTTTTTTTCTTCTACTTTATCCTGAACTACTTGTGTTTATGGGGTGGCTCTGTCTAGGAGGAGTTAAATGGGTGGTTGGGATGGCTAGGTGCCCCCTTTGAATGGGGGGTAAATTCCCCTAATCAGTGCCTTTGGCACTTTGTATATGATTTTGCTTTTTTGGTTTTTGGTGTATGTAGTTTTTACAAGTTTTGTAGATTTGTTGGTTGTAGCTGTTTTAGTTTATGTAATTTTTTATGTTCTGTGGATTTTCTTTTACTGAAACTTTGTAATTTGAATTCTCCCTCTCTGGAGCCTAAGTGTTACTATAGAAGGTTATGGCTAAGGATGTGTTTAACTGGTGAACCTAGAACATTAAGGGGAGCCATTTGTTGGTCAAGAGGAAAAAGATACTCTCTAGTCGTAAAAAGAAAAGGTGGCTGTCGCCTTATTACAGGAGACACACCCCGATGATGCAGAACATTTGAATCTGCAACAGAACGGGTATGACTGGGTTTATTTCTCATCTTTTAATACCAGGAGTAGGGGAGTGGCCATACTTGTTAGGAAGAATCTCCCATTTAAGTAATTAGAGTATATTAAAGACACACATGATTTATAATTCTTATAATTGGGGAAGAATATGGGATCTTAAATGTTTACTATCCCCAGGCCCACCCCCTTGGGTTCCTGGTAGATGCACTTTCCAAATTGATGAGTCATGCATCTCGGCATATTATTATAGGGGGGGATTTTAATTGTCTAATAGATCCTACAGTAGACAGATTTCCTAAAGGCCACTGATACTTTCTTCATAATCTAAGCAACTAGGGGATTTGTGTGTTGAATTAACTGGTGGGAGGCTGGAGATGCCTTCAACCTAGAGGCAGGGATTTCACATTTTTTCCAATCCGCACAAATGTCATACAAGATTGGTCTCCCATAATGCATTTGGGCTCGGTGGTATCATGTGCAATTGGCAACATTACTATCTCTGATCACGACCCAGGGTACCTAACGGTCAAGAGTAAGGACAGTATAGTAGGTTCAGGGCACTGACGACTGGATCCCTTCATTCTTAATGATAGCAAGCTTATCAAGTACTTTCAATAAATTCAGCATTTTTCTAGACATTAATTCAGGTTTGGCCAACAGTCCATCCATTCTCTGGACAACTGCTAAAGTCTATGCCAGAAGGTTAGTTATTTCCTACTCTGCCAGTAAGAAACGGCAGAAAGGTGAGCAGCAACACTTGCTCAAAACATAGCTGAAGACAGCCGAGAAGGCCCTCGCTAGCTAAATTACAAAGGATCACACCACACCGGTCCACACTGAACTCCATGCTCACACAGACAGCTAAGAAGGAGCTTACATTTGCAAAAGAAAGGTTGTTTGAGCATGGAGACAAACAGGGCAAGTAGTGCTCCTCAAGCCATTACCTCAATCAGGGAAGACACTGGAAATCTAACCAGTGATTTTAAAAGGACTTGAGAGGGACACATTGATGTCTTTTGACCAGTTAGCTTGGAAATACGAGTTATCTAGCAGGGATTTCTTCCGTTTTTATCCCAAAATCAGGGACTATATTCAAAACAGAAGTACGCTCCTAAATGACCCTTATAGATCCAAAATAGAGAAGAGGGTGCTTAGTGCTAAAAATACACCTTCTGTCAGTACTCTCTATCACCTGCTGGGAGTGGGCTCCTCAGACGAGACTGAGCTGCTTTGTAAGGTATGGGAGAGGGAACTGGGTGTTGAGATCTCCTCTGGGGCATGGGAGGATATCTGGGAGAATGCAAGAAGGATCTTGATTTGCAATAGGACTCATGCCTTGCAACTGAAGATTCTCTACTTGGCTCCGGATCGTCTCTCAAAATTTAAAGTGGGAGTATCTTCACTATGTCCCAAGTGCAAAATGAATACATGTACTCTCACTCATTGTCTCTGGTCCTGCCACAGGCTCCAGACATACTGGAGTGCTGTGGCAAACGAAATAGAGAGAGTCTTGGGGACAGAGGTGGAAATGGATCCAGTACCTCTTTTTCTTGGCCTAGCTAATGTACCTCCTTTAGACGTGCACAAAAAAGCTTTTCAGTATCCTCACTTTTTGTGCAAGAAAGAACATTCTGTTAGGGTGGGTGTCTGAAAATCCCCCCAGGGTTGTTGGGCTAATCAAGGAGCACATCCCTTTGGATTTTCTCACAAGCATGGTGCACCATAAAACAAAAACATTCTATAAAATATGGCGACCCTTTTTGGACTACCTGGGCACAGATGTGTCTGCCATATTAATATGGGCCTTTATATAGCCATGACGATCTTTTCAATGAGTGTGGTATCCAAAGAGGAGGAATTACAAACACATGAATACAAGTTAATGCTGTCAATGATCAAGGGCTATTACTTTGATTCCCTGAGCCATTTTATTATCATTACTATTATTGTCATGGGTTTTTTTTTTAGTTAGTTCGTTAGTTAGTTCGTTAGTTCGTTATTATTTATTTAATAGTGAGCTTCTTTGTACTGTTGAGAATTTTGTGTTCTGTGTATTTTGTAATATCCCAAAAAATCTTCTTTTTCAATAAAAATATATATATTTAAATATCTGATCTGCAAACAATGAACTACTGCAGATTCCATCTTCTTTTAGTCTTTTTATGATGGAGGCAGTACTCTTTCTGAGCCTCAGCTCATATGAAAGTTTCATCAAAAGACAAAGGGAATTGAGAGACTGCTATGAGCTCTGTGTGACAGAGGCATGTCTCACTTCTGCTTCACCTGATTGCGTCTTACAACCTAAGGGTTCCTCAAACCACTGGATGAACTGCATGGTGTCCTCAGGCAAAGCAAAGGATGGAAGAGTCTGCCTCCTGATCAACACCTCTTGGTGCTCAGAGATGAAGGCCCTGGTGAGTTACTGCTCTCCAGAGTTGGAATATTTAACAGTGAAGTGCCGTCCCTACTACCTGCCGCGTGAGTTTACCTCTGCTATCCTGACAGCAGTTCACATCCCACCCCATGCGGAAGTGAACAGTGTACGTGATGAAATATACACTGCTACAAATAGCCTTGAGACAGAATACCCTCCATCAAAGATGCTTATCGCTCCATCCTCTGCCCAAATTTTGATAATTCAGACCATAAGGCTGTGTTCCTTCTCCCAACTTACAAGCAGAAACTGAAGCATGAGGATCCAGTACAGGAAGTCATACAGTGCTGGTCAGATGAGCTCCTTTGTGACTGCTGGGCTGTGACGAGACTGGTCCGTATTCAAGAATTCAGCAGCAAACCTAAATGAAATATGCCCCTACTGGCACCGACTTCATCAGTAAGTGTGTGGAAGACTGCATGTCAAAGAGGTTAATTGAGTGTTACCCAACCAGAAACCAGAAACTATGGATGAACTGAAAGGTGACCCTGACCTATACAGGAAATCTAAGTAGGATTCTAGCAAAGCCATCAAGGACACCAAGAGACAATACCAGACTCAGCTAGAGTCTGGACTAACCACACGAACATATGTCTACTCTAGCAAGGGTGACAAAGCAGAGTAGAATGCCTACAACAATGCATTCCTCCTCGATGCGCTCAATGCATTTTATCCTTGTTTTGAACAGAAGGTCAGTGAAATGATGTCATCTGTCTGCCAGCCTCAGGTTAACCTGTACCCAGAGTCACTGCTGCAGACATCTGATTAGCCTTCTTGAAGGTAAACCCACAGAAAGCAACTGGCCCGGATGAAGTCCCTGACTATGCACTCAGTTCCTAGATGGACATCTTTAACCTCTCCTTACTACAATGTGAGGTTACCACCTACTTCAAGAAGGTCACCATCATTCTAGTGCCAAAGAAAAGTTAAGCAATGTGCCTAAATAACTACTACCCTGACATCCATCATTATGAAGTGCTTTGAGAGGTTAGTATTAGCACACATCAACAACAGCCTCTCAGATTGCTTTTACCTGCTACAAACCACCTATCATCCCAATAGGTCCACAACTGACACCATCTCCATAGCTGTACACTCATCTCTGGAACATCTGGATGACAAGGATGCCTATGTCAGACTTCTATTTATTGACTTTAACTCTGTCTTCGCGGTATAATCCCAACAAAACGCAGCTCCAAACTCCGAGACCTAGGGCTCTGCTCTGTCCTCTGCAACTGGATGTTCGACTTCCTGAACCATCAATAAGAATAGACAACAACACCTCCTCCACAATATTCTTCAACGCGGGTGCCTCACAAGGCTGTGTACTCAGACCCTTATTATACTCCTTATACACTCCAACTGTGTGGTCAAATTCAGCTCTAACTCCATTTACAAATTTGCTGATGACACCACCGTAGTGGGTCGGATTTCAAACAACTATAAGACAGAGTACAGGAAGGAGATAGACAGCTTAGTAGCATGGTGTAAAGACAATCTCTCCCTCAATGTCAAACAAAATGAACGAGGTGGTCATCCGCTTCAAAAAGCAGAGGGGAGGATATGCCCCTGTCTGTATCAATGGTGCTGAGGTGGAGATGGTCAAGACCTTCAAGTTTCTAAGAGTAAATAACACCAATCTATCCTGGGCCACCACATCAATGCTACAGTCAAGAAAGTACACCAAAACCTCTACTTCCTCTGAAGGCTAAGGAAATTCAGCATGTCCACAATGATACTTACCATTTTTATAGATACATCACAGGAACCATCCTATCAGGTGCATCACAGCTTGGTGCAACTGTTCTGCCCAAGACTGGAAGAAAATAGAGCATTGTTGGTGCAGCCCAGTCCATCATGCAAACCAGCCTTCCATACATTGATCCCATCTACACTTCCTACTGCCTCAGTGGGAAGAGACCGCTCCCACCCAGTTATATTCTCTTCCACCCCCTTTTATTGGGCAGAAGACACAGAAGTTTGAAAACACATAGCACAGATTTAAAATCAGGTTCTTTCTTGCTGTTATCAGGCTTATGAATGGACCTCTCACATATTAGAGCTGATCGTTCTCTGCACCTTCTCTGTAGCAGGTATCCCCCGCTATTCGAATGTTCGCTTTACGCCGTTTCGCTTTTATGAAAGACTACATCAGCACCTGTTTTCGCTAATCGAAATAGGATTTTCACTTTTATGAGAAAGTGTGCACAGTGAGAGTAGCAATACAAAGCACGTTCCCCAGAAGTGTTAGTAGATGACCTTCTTCTTCTCTCTCTTACACCCCAGTCTCCTGTACCTGCCACCACCCCAACCTCAGCCTAACATATCATCATCACCACCACCTCTCAGCCTTCCAGTGTGCTCACTTGTCTTCCCGATTTTGGTGAGTGAAACAATACTGTACTATTTTATATAGGCTGTGTATTTATCATATCATTCCTGCTATTACTATATGTTAGTATGAGTTTAGGTTTTGTGTGTTATTTGGTATGATTTGTTAGGTTACTTTTTGGGTCTGGGTATGCTCAATAATTTTTTCCATATAAATTATTGGTAATTGCTTCTTCGCTTTATGCCCTTTCAGCTTACGAAAGCTTTCATAGGAACGCTCTGCTTTTGTATATATTCTGCATTCTGTTCTATTACCCTGATATACTTAATAAGGTATGATTTGTCTGGTTAGCACACACTACAATACTTTTCACTATTACTTGGTACACGTGACAATAATAAATCAAATCAAAGGAATTTGTCATAAATATAACAGGAATATTCAGTATGCATAGTAAACTAATTCCTGTTTAAGAAGATTATTTGCAAGTATTTCCCAATGAATCCTGAACAAAAAGAAAAAATATGTTAGGGGATGGCTCATTAAGTCTTTATAGTAGCTAGTAAGTTTAACAAAAACAACGTAATATAAATGGAAGTCTGTCAGTCTCAGTAATTGAGTGTTTCAAATTCCAAAAATTGTAAGTATTTGTTTTTTAATAAACATTATACACCTCAATCTAAGGTGAAAATATTCCACTGTCCTTTTAAGTCTTAAACACATTCTTGACATTAAGCACACTAACCTGCGTCTTTCAACAGCCCACAATGCTTCCTTGGGATCCAACCTCCATGGTTGTTCTTTCAGCTCATGGGTCTTCTCTATAGATGAATCTCTCTTTTTGCTGGGAGAGCTTCTATGACGACTTCTGGATCTTGAAGTCTGCTTTTCCACAGCAACAAAAAAATGGAACATTGACAGTAGTTTCAGAAGTCTGCAGGCTGAATAGAGTATGCACACATATTGTGTGCACAAACCAATTGCCTAATGAAAATGTAATGTCACAGGAAGGTGGAAAAGCCATTTAATTTTCATATGATGAAGAATCTTGCTAATATTCACACCTCCAACTGCTCAGCCAAAACTCTAAACATAAGTATATAATATTGTATCACAGAAAAAAAACTAAAAAAAGGTAGAAGAAAATTAATCAAGCATGTGCTTTTTATATAACCACATGGAATATTCAGGGAAAAATCCTGAAAGTTTTCAAGCATTACAAAAGTATCTTAAATTAGGAACCTCATTATTAACTCATCTAAAGATACTACCAGAAAGTGTAATATTTCAAGAGCACATTTTAAATCTTCTCAGATCCTAAAGCGCTTTGAACTGCTGAACTGCAGTCACTCTAATTTGTGAACTGCAGGTCCCACACACAGCAAGATCAGATAAACCACTTACAGTGAGGCTGTTGTATGAATTGAGAAGTGGTCTCTTTAAAAAAAATCCTAGATTAATACTTATTGCTCCTGTTCATTATCTTCAAGAAGGTGAAAGTGAGGCACTTTCTTGAACTGCTACAGAGCATCTGATGTAGGTATATCGTCATCTATGTTTGGGAAGAAATTCAGGATTTTGACCCAACAACGAGCGATTGGTGATACAGTTAGAAGTCAGGATGTGTAACTTACAGGATAACCTTTCAGTTGGTGTTCCCATACATCTACCATATCTGTTTTAGTTGTAGAAGTCAAAGGTTTGGAAGATATTACCAAAGAAAATTGGCAAGTCAGTGTACTGCATCAGGTAATTTGCTCTCACTGCCCCCACTTTGTGTTGGTGATGGACAGAGTGAATGGTCAAGGTAGTAAATGACTTGTCAATCAAGCAAACTGCTTTGCCTTGGACTGTATCAAGCCTCCTGATTGTTCTTGAAGAGCATTCTATCATATGCTTGACTGTGTCTTGTAGATGCTGTGCAGTCTTCAGAAGTCAAGATACAATCACTGTAGCATTCTTGGACTTCCTGCTCGTGTAGCCACAGTATTTATGTGGTTGGTTCAGTTAGATTTCAGGTAAATGTAACCCAGGGTGTTAATGATGGGAGATTCAGCAATGTTAATGCTGTTAAATGTCAAGGGGAGATGGCGTGATTCTCTTTTGATGATTATCACTGCTTGATACGTGTGTGGTACAAATTAATGTATAGAATATTGTGTGGCTATTTGAGGGAAAAATGGACATGGTTTTTTTAATAGATATTTTTATTGAAAATTTAACATATTTTTACAAGTTTGCAAATAAATAAAACGCAAGTATAAACATTGATATACAATTAAATCTTAAATAATAACCAAAATTTGTCAAACAGAAAAAAAAGACACCGAGAAAAAAAACTCAACTACTAATCTAACCTACAACTAACCAGCGTGTATAATTGAATCTCTTATATTATTCAAAGAAGAAAAAAAAACTGACGGATAACACAGAAATTGGGTAGTGAGATACATGCTCATAATGTGTTAACATCAAATCGTAACAAAACCCGTATTCGTGCGGGATTCCTCTCCCAAGGGGCCCTGGACCAGCCAGGTTCGCCATCTCAATTAAATAAAAGCCCTTGTTAGGATAGCCGAAATATCTGTATTTATGTAATTCAAGAAGGGCTGCCATATTTTATGGAATAATGCAGTTTTTTGGTGCACCATGTTTGTAAGGAAGTCAAGGAGGATACATTCCATGATTAATCTGTGCCAATTTGTAAGTCAAGGGGGGCCCTCAGCCACCCAGTTTGCCAAAATATTTTTCCTTGCACAGAAAGAGAGAATGGAAAATAATCTCTTCCCGTGCATATCCAGGGAGGGTAAGTTCGAAAAGCCCAAAAGGAGAGATACAGGGTCCACTCTAATTTCCATTCCTAAGATTTCTGTTAGAGCACTTGCTACTTTAGTCCAATATCTACAGATCTTATGACAGGTCCATAAGCAATGTACAAGAGTGCCCACCACTATTTTACATTTGGGACACATTGGCAAAATTTAAGGCAGGAATATCTCCAATCATAGGGCTATATGGGCCCTATGAAGTATCTTCAACTGAATATCCTGAGTCCTGTTGCAGATGGTGATTCTTCTGGCATTTTCCCAAATGTCATTCCACATTTCTATAGAGATTTCCCGTCCCGAATCCTGATCCAATGTTTTAAGCAGATTGTCCATATCTCCCGATACTTCATCATGTAATAAATGATAAATAGTGCTGACGGAAGATACCCCCATTGGCCATAACACTCTACGTTCTCTATCTGATTTATAAAGACTATCTAATAACGTAGTCTTCTTCTGTATGTAATCTCGAATTTGGAAGTATCGAAAGAGGTCTCCATTAGGTAATCCAAATTTCTGATGCAGCTATTCAAAAGACATCAGGACCCCTTCTTTAAACAGATCCCCTAAACAGGCGATACCCCTGGATCTCCAGAGTTTGAAAGTGGCATCTGTAAGCCCCGGTTGAAATCCCCATGTTCCCACTATCGGAGCATAGGGGGATGTTTTATGTGAGTTGCCCTCATTTTGCCGCATTATATTCCAAGCTTTAATTGTGTTTAGTATTCTAGGGTTTTTACAGTGATCCGTAATGATTTTCCTCTTGTCTGAAAATAAAAGGTTAATAAGTGGGCATTTTACTTGAGAAGCCTCGATATCCAGCCAGTTTGATTGCGGGTCAGACAAGACCCAATCAGCTATGTAACTTAATAGGGAACTTAACTGATATTTCCTAAAATCTGGAAAATCCAATCCTCCCCTTGCCTGTGGAAGCTGTAGCTTCTTCAGCTTAATGAGGGGCCGTCTATGATTCCAGATAAAGGAACCCAGCCAGCCATATAATTTACGTAGTGCCAGCCTTGGCAGCATCACCGGAAGCATTCTCATAGGGTATAGGAGATGGGGCAGGACATTCATTTTAATTAATGCTATTCTACCTAGCTAATAAATTGGAAGGTCTCCCCATCGCTGGAGGTCCTGCATTATCCTTTCCAGTAAATCACAAAGTTAGCCTTGTATAACTGACCAAATACTGGGGTAATAAAAATGCCTAAATATAAGAAACCCTCCAGGGACCACCGAAAGGGAAAGTGGGATCCGTCCAATAAGTGGGATAAGCAAGGCCGCCCATTGGCATAGCCTCCGATTTTGAGCAATTAATTTTATAACCTGAAAATACACTAAATGTATTAATAACTTGGATTAAGCGAGGCACGGACATCAAAGGATTGCTGAGGAATAGGAGAACATCATCTGCATAAAGGGTAATTTTATGTTTACCCGTACCAATCCTCAGGGCCGTTATATTAGGGTAAGTCTGTATAGCTTCTGCTAGTGGCTCAATTATTAGCGTAAATAGCAATGGCCAGAGAGAACATCCCTGACGGCAGCCCCTATCCACACTGAAGCTATCCGAGCCTAATCCATTGGTAATCACAACTGCTTTGGGATCACTATACAGTGTTGAGACCCATTTGGTAAACGCCTTTCCAACGCCAAACCTTTCCAATGTGTAAAACAAATATGACCATTCAACCCTGTCAAATGCCTTTTCCGCGTCTAATGAGACTACTACTCCTGGTATCTTTCCCTGATGGCAGGCTTGAATCACATTCAAAACCCTTCTAACATTACTGGATGATCTACGGCCCTTAATAAACCCCGTCTGATCCTCCTTCATGATGTGTCGCAATACCCTTTCTAGCCTCAATGCTAACGTTTTAGAGAGGATTTTAAAATCTACATTTAGCAAGGATATTGGTCTGTATGACACGCAATCTTCTGGGTCCTTTCCTTTTTTGAGGATAAGAGAGATATTCGCCTCTTTCAGCGAAGGCGGGAGACAGCCCTGACTGTATGAGTAGTTATACATGTCCATAAGTGGACCAGCCAATATTCTTGTAAATTCTTTATAGAATTCAGCTTGAAAGCCATCTGGGCCAGGTGCCTTACCGCTCTGAAGTTGCCTGATTGCGTCAAGTATTTCTTGGATTGTTAGGGGAACATTCAGAACCGATACCTGTTCCGGAGTTAGGTCCGGAAAGGTCAGGTTTTTAAAAAATGACTGCATCCTCCTAGTCCTGTCTTCACAATCCTGCGATTTATATAAATCAGAATAAAATTCTCTAAAGATTGCGTTAATCCTTTTATGATCATGAGTCAGAATACCCATACTTTCCTTGATAGACGTGATAGTTTGAGGGGTTTTCTTTTTCTTTGCAAGAAATGCTAAGTATCTACCAGGTTTATCGCCAAATTCATATAACCTTTGTTTTGCAAATAATATTTCCCTCTTAGCCATTTGGGTAAGCATGGTGTTTAGAGCTGTCCTAAGGGCCATAATCCTTTGTAATTTGATAATAGAAGGTCTATCAGCGAGCTTTTAAGCGAGCTTTGAGCAGATGCTGTTGTTCTCCCTTTAATTTTTTCTGGGTAGCTGAGTATGAGATGATCAAACCTCGCATGTAAGCTTTGATGGTCTCCCACATCATTGATGAGTTGCTAGCCGTGCCTGAATTAATTTCTAAAAAAGTTTTAAACTCTTGAGAGAAGTACTTTACAAATTTACATCAGGAAGGGGTCCATACACCAATGCCGGGGGGATGTCTCATTGTTCCTCGCCTTGATCTCCATATATACAGCAGCATGATCGGAAATTGTTATATTGCCTATATTACAGGATGATATGGAATTTTAAAAAATCGAGGGGGAAAAAAACATATCAATTCTGGTATGGCATTTATGTGGATTGGAGTAAAAAGAAAAATCTCTGCCCTGTGGATGAAGGCATCTCCATACATCTACTAATCCTAATTCTTTGTTCAAATCCACCAATTGTCTAGATCTGGGAGATACTCCTGCAGTACTCTTGGGAATCCTATCTATTTCCGGATCCATAATACAATTCAAGTCCCCCCCTATAATTGTATGACGAGCACCGAGAGCCATCAATTTTGAGAAGGCTTCGTTATAAATTGAAAAGGATGTGCCGGGGGCCAATACAAATTTAAGATTCCATATTCTTTTCCATTTATAAGGGCTTTAATCAGAATATATCGTCCAGATTCGTCTTTTATCTGATTTAGGATTTTGAAAGGGAAATTCTTCTGAATAAGAATAACAATTCCCCTGCTTTTTGAGCTAAAGGAAGAAAAGAAGGCCTGATCAAATCTACCCTGTCGTAATTTCAAGTGTTCTTTATCCAATAAGTGTGTCTCCTGTAGGTTTGATAATATTTTGACTGGTGAATTACTCCCCTTGACATTCCAGGTGCACCATTTAACCGACTGATCAACCATAATCGTCCGGGCAAATCCGAGACTCCTCAGGAGGAGAAACCCTATCCAGAAAATCCCGAGCATACAGCACATAAAATTCGCAAAATTTCTTTAATACACTCACATCAATATAATAAAAAACTATTTCTAAATAAAAAAAAATGTATTTAAATGGAGATTTTCCCCCTTGTTCCCAGGGGGCATCACTTCCTTTCCAAATGTCCATCATATCCTCTCCCAACCAGTGCCCCACCCTTGACCCAGGTGCCCCTTGATAGGATGAAGAAAATTCTAATATACTACAGAGCTAGAGCTAACAGTGAGCACCCTTCCCCCCCCGACCCCACCCCCACACCAACACCAACACCTAGATATATTTGGTAATGTTAGTACCATGTATAAACATATATAACTATAAAATTACAGCCTCAACAAGTAATAATTAAATATAGTAATACAAAATAACAGGGGAAAACAACCCCGCTCCTAAAGACAGAAATAAAATAGGATAAGGTAACCACGCCCCCCCCGGCCTATATATACACATAAAAAAAGGGCGAAGAAAATCGCTAAGTAGAGAACAAATAAATAAACCCCTCTCCCCACATCCCGGAGATAATATTAAACAGTAAGGTAAAGAAAGGGATTAATATAAAAAAAGGGGAGTGTAAACTTGAGTGGGGGGAGAGCAAAACAACATCTATTAACTCTTACATTTTATCTAAGAGTGTCCAAAAATTCCTTGGCCTTTTCCGGCGATCCAAAGTTATACACGGACCCTTCATGGTTAAAACGTAGCGTTGATGGGTAGCGCAAGGAGTACTGAATATTTAAGTCCCTTAAATACTTCTTCGCTTCGTCAAACGCCTTCCTCTTTCGGACCAGAGCTGGGGAAAAGTCCTGGAATAACATAATCTTGGATCCTTTATAAATCATGGCTTGGGGATCTTTCCCAAGATGTCTGGAAGCTTCTAAGAGCATCTGCCTCTCCTTGTAGCTCTGCAGCTGGAACAGGACCGGGCGGGAGCGCTGGTTCGAGCCGGACCCGTGCATTGCAACCCAGTAGGCCCATTCTACCCTTACCTGGCCTGATCCAGCCTCCAGATTTAACAGCTGTGGAAGCCACTGTTTGAGAAACGCTGTAAACTGGCCTTCCTCTTCCCGTTCGGGAAGGCCCAGCAAATGAATATTTTATCGACGACCTCGAGAATCTTTTGTAGCGCGGACGAGAGTGAATCCCATTGGCTCCAGGACTCATCGATGAAAGCGTCAATCTTCGCATCGAGTTTGGAGATTATTTCCACGAGGCTCGCCACCGTAGGTAAGTCCCCCGGGGCGGCTGCGGACGCCTCTGCTGCAGCCAGGGAGGGTGGGGGAGGGGTTCCTGCCTGCTGAGAGCTGCAGGCTCCC
Source organism: Chiloscyllium plagiosum (assembly GCF_037043375.1). Lineage (NCBI taxonomy): Eukaryota > Metazoa > Chordata > Chondrichthyes > Orectolobiformes > Hemiscylliidae > Chiloscyllium > Chiloscyllium plagiosum. The sequence continues at coordinate 48,569,875 of NW_028270166.1, read as the reverse complement.
TTCCCTTTGGTCATTTTTACAGGAGATTAGATTGTTTAAATTCAGTACTGAGCAACTAATTACATTAAATAAAAACTATTTTAAATGATTTAGGGAGTGTGGAGGAAGCGGGTGGCCCACTTTGCCCAAGTCTTGGGAGGAGCACTATAGACTCAGACTTGCTGGGTCACCGTCATCTTGGATCCCCCGGACATGGTTTTAATGTCTCTAAAAACAGTACATACAACAGTACAGCATCAACTTAGATCTTATGCTATTCTCTGGAGTGGGACTAGACTTAACACCTGAAAATGGTTAAATTGTTGGAGAGGAAGCAGAGTTTAGAACAGCAAGATTGAAGCACAAGAGCGACAGGTGGATATGAAAAGAATGTTGATTTTTTTGTAGGAGAATCCAGAAATCAAGGTTACTGTTTAAAAATAAAGTCTCGTCCAGCTAAGCCAGAGATAAAGAGAATTTCTTTTTAACGGGACATGTGAAATTTTGCAACCGTTTTCCTCAAAAGGCAATGGCAGAACAGCCTCAAAAGACAGTGATGAGAAGGTCACATGCCCCCTTGCAAAAAATATCACTATAGATGATGGCTCCTCCATTGTGTGGTGGGTGGGTGGGTGGGGGATGTTTACAACAGACAATATTTCTCACCTTTCATACCTACAAGTTGTTCTAATTTTTGATAGGGTTTCCTGATATTTTTAAATTCTGAAAACCTCCTCCTGGTCCCTGTCCTTATCAAGTTTACAACCAACTGCTGGAACAACAAACCCTAATTCAAATGAAAAAGTAAATCCTTTCCCATGGTTTTCTTACTATTTTGTATTTGCACAATAAACAATTTAGCGAGTGAAGTTTAAAACAGACACACCTAGGACAGGTGGTGAAAAAATAAAATGATAGAAATCCAATTTTTTTGTTTCCCTTAATTTTTAAAAATGTCTCTGATATGAAGATACAAGCATTTTTGGCTGTCATTGTGTACAGGTGTGCTTTTTCACAAAGAAAGTTTTTGATGCATATGAAACATCAGGAGCCCAGTTAATTCTGAAGAGCTTAACCGCCCAGACCTTGGGTTTGCATTAATGAGCTATGGGAGGTGATGCATGAAAGAAAACTGATAATTGGATTCTAGCCCACCTGCCCACCAGAGATTCTGTTGATTCTTTAAAATTCTAATGGAAGTGCTGAAAGTGTTAGCAAATTACTGCTTTGAAAACAGTTTGGTCCTTAAACCTAAGAAGCTCCTGGAAATCAAAATGTAACCTACAAGAAATCAAAAATTATTTTGACCACTGCCTCCAACACAGCGCTGCTACTATTTAGCCAGCTGACTTAGAGATGATTGGCTTTCAACGTGGGCATTTTCAAGGATCAACTTTAGTATTAAGGCTCTTCACTGCTACATTTGCTCTCCTAGCACAGTATCACCAGTGAAGAAATAAGGACATAGCAGGGACAGAGACTGCCATGGTCACTCATCACAGAAGGTGCCCATGATAATGCCATGATGTCATCTTATACAACATGGACAGAGTTGTTTTGTAGATGGTGAGTGACAATCAATCAATCAGACTGCTTGAACTAGATTATGTTGAGCATGAGTCATCTTGGAGTTGCACTGTTCAGGTAAGCAAACAGTAACCATCAAATTCCTGATAGTTGGTAGCTGGTAGAGAGGCTTTAAAGTCAGGTGATGAATGAAAGAACCCCAGCCTTCAACCTGCTTCATCCTGTACCACAATTTAGTTTCTGGTGCAGATAATTTGGCAATTAAATAGTTGGCCAATCAGTCAACTTTCCAACCAATCAGCACCCTTTCCTTCTGTAGTATAAATTCTTGTCCTGATGAGTGCAATGTGTCTCTCACTTTAACAAGATTCAAGTTAAATTTCTGGTGTATAGAGTCACATTAGCACAGGAGGCAGCCACTTGGCCCTTCAACCCTGTGTCATCTTCCTGTAGAGAAATGCCGTCTCCCACATTCACCACAGAACCACGCAAATTAATTTCTCTCAAATGATCATCCAATTTAAACTTAAACAGAAGTGCTGGAGAAACTCAGCAGATCTCGCAGCATCTGGGGTAAGGAAAGCATGGTTCGGATCCAATATTACTTCTTCAAAACTTCTGAAATAAAATATTAACTGTATTTCAGCCCCCAATAATGCTGCCAGACCTACTGAGTTTCACTTGCTATTTTTATTTCAGATTTCTAGGGTCCACCAGTATATAAGTATTTTTGACTGTCATTTAGTTTTGAAATCACTGATCATCTCTACTTGTCTCCCTTGTGGGAATGAATTCCAGGTCTTTATGATTAGCTACACAAGATAGCTCTTCCTCACTCTTTAAACTGGCTTCCCCTTGCATCATCAGCTGATGGGATCAACTTTCCTGTGTACCTTTCCAAAACCTGCAAAACTCCTGCCTACCTCTAATAAGTCTCCCCTCAAATTCCTTTGTTTCAAAGAGAACACCCACGCATTCTCCAAAATAACCTCACAGCTCTGATCATCCTCCAGGATGCTAAAGGTGAAAGATTTGGCAAGAATGTTATTAAAAGTCATAGGCAGATGGTTGCACTTTGCTGTCAGAGATGGTCGTTTCATGGCACTTGTGATGTACAAAATCTCTTGCCATTTAGAAGTCCAAGTTTGAAAATTGTCTAGATTTGGTTTTAGTTAGTCAAGCTGTCCATTACAGCTACAACACTGACAGCTACCCGACAGTGCAGGAAATTGTCCAGGAATGTCCTGCACAAGAAGCAAGACAAATCCAACCTTGAATATTACCACCCTCTCAGTCTTGTCATAATCACCAGTAAACTAATGGAAAGGGTCATCAGCAGTGCTATCAAGAGTCACTTGCTTACAATAACCTGCTCACTGACGCTCAGTCCGAGCTCTGCCAGGGTCACTCAGCTCCTGACCTTATTACAGGCTTGGTTCAAACATGGACAGAAGAGTTGAATTCCAGAGGAGAGGGGAGAGTGACAGCCTTGACATCAAACCCACATTGGACCAACTCTGACATCAAGGAGCTCTAGCAACTGAACTGAACAGAACTACAAATCTTCTCAAAACTCGCTTAATGAGCTAAATACAATGTTCGATACAATAACAGCAGGCTAGAGGCTAGGAATCCTAACTGGAATCTTTGTATTGCCTTTGTTACCTCGAGACTAATCAAAAAATGGACTAGTTAAGAACATTAAGTGGTCAACATTGTTAGATGGATATCAGAAATGCAGAATGACTTGTACTAGAAATGATTTAGCTAGAAAAGTATTAATACTCGGGGGAACATGGATTCAAATCCCACCATGGCAGGGGGTGAAATTTAAATACATTAAAGAAAATCTAGAATGAAAATCTTAATCAACCAAACCAATTGTTGCAAAAACCTATTTGTTCATAATGTTCTTAAGGCAAGGAAATCTACCATCCTTACCTGGTCTGGCCTATATGTGACTCCAAACACACATCAAAGCTACCAATTCTTAACTGACCTCTGTGATGGTCCAGCAAGCCACTCAGTACTACATTGCTACAGAGTCTAAAACAAGGAATGAAATCAGACAGACCACTCAGCATCGATCTGTGCACTGGAAACACAACCCTATTGATCCTCATCCCTAACGTGTGGGGCTATGCTACAATTGGGACAGCCATCTCCCACAGAGGTGTCAAATAACAGCCTGACCTAGACAATGCCTCAGACACCAATCTGATACTGAAACAATTTGTCCACATTTACAGCAAGACATGGTTAACATCGAGATTTAGACTGATAAGTGACAAGCTCGCACCACTCAAGTGCAAGGTAATGATTATCTCCAGCAAAAGGGAATCCAATCAATCATTGTCCTTGACATTCAATGACATTACCATACTCTCACCATCCTGGGGTTGCCTCTGACCAGAAACTGAACTGGACTAGCCACATAGTAACAACTTTCGGCTCGAGATTGAGACTTCTGTGGTAAGTAACTCACCTCCTGGCTCTTCAAACCCTGTCAACCATGTACAAGGAAACCTACCATCCTTACTTAGTCTGGCCTATATATGACTCCAGGTACACATCAAAGTGGTCAATTTAACTGACCTCTGTGATGGTCTAGCAAACCACTCAGTTGTCAGGAATGTGATGAAATATTCTCTATCTGCCTGGAGAAGTGAAGCTCCAACAACACTCAAAAAGCTTGATACCATGTAGGATACAGGGTCCCATGTAAGTGGCACCCAAGCCATCAACATTGATGGCCAGTGGTAGCAGTCATCCACAAGGTGCAATAACTCACTAAGGCTGTAAGCATCTCTGAAAGCCATAGACTCAACTACCGAGAAGGACAAGGACAATATATGCATGCAACAACTCCACCTCCATCAAGTTCTCCTCCAAGCTGCACATTGTCCCGACATGGAATTATATCACTGTTCCTCCACTGTCACTGGATCAAAATCTTGGAACTCCCTTCCTTACAGAACTGTGGACATCTCTAACCCCAAGGACTGCATAGCTTACCACCTCCCTCTCTACGGGAATTAGAAATGGGCAATAAATGGTCGCCTAGCCAATGACACCAACATCCCATGAATTAATTTTTAAAAAACTGATTTCAATATGAATCTCTCAGATTAGCCTGATGTCAGGGTCCCATATTTCAAATGGCAAAATCTATAATCACAACTGTATTAAGTGGATACATTTCAGCCTGGAATTTCAACAGAGATTATAATCCTACCATAACCTTTTTGGGTTTAGCTGCAATAACTAATCTCACTAACAAAGAACATACCCTCCTTCGTTCTTTACTCCTTTGCCTCTCTGAGCTCCTACTCCTTCTCCTCCTCTCCGAGCTCCGACTTCTCTGGCGTCTTTCTGAGCTCCAGTGACTCCTTCCCCTCTCAGAGCTTCGACTCTTCCTCCTCCTCTCTGCACTCCGACTTCTCCTTTCCAAGCTCCAACGACTCCTTCCCCTCTCAGAGCTCCGACTCCTTCCTCTCCCTATTCTCTTTCTCTCTGAACTTCGAGTTCCTGGAGAGAATGAGAAAGACAGACAGATAGGCAGAAACAATGCTTTTTATACAGCAATGAACTGCTCTTGTTTTTTTTGATACCTATGTATAAATTGGGATATCACTTATTCAATTTGCTTCAGCAAATGATAGACTTCAGATCACAGAAACAGAAGGAATGCTGTCAGTTACACTGAGCTCTGCACTTATAAAGACTGGAGAGATTACAGCAGGCATGTAAATTAGTCACTGAGGCTCTTGATGTCCTTTAGTTACAGGTGTTTTCTACTAAAGAAAAACGTGTGCAGCAAGTCAGTTGAAGCAAATGTTCCAAGATTGCTCTACACCTCCTGCAGTATTCCTTCATTTATTCATACTGAACTGGGATCATGTTGAGTTCTGAAGCCCTGCCTGTAGGATGTGATTTATTTGTTAACTTTCAGAGTTCATTGCAATCCTGACGTCCACTTCCAACAAGTAAGGGACATCGTGACCGCAGAAGCTGTTATTCCAGCAGTCTGCATGGGTGAGGAGGTGCTCTCACAATGCCTGTATTGTGTTAGCCAGATTGGTGGGAGTCAATTAATTGTGGATTCCTGTTCTGGACTCCTTCCATCATTGTGCTGCAGATGGTAATGCTGAAGCTCCTGGAGGGATTTTTAGGTTCGTCAGAAACTGCTGCACATGGGGTAGGGATGCCAACTCTATTATTGAGGGGCATTCCTGGAGGTTTGATCATAAGACATTCTGAGCAATGTTTACTGGCCTCTTGTGCTTTGTTGTAGAGTCTCATTTCTTCCTCCCTTAATAAATCTTTCCTTTTTTTAGTTCACGTCTTAATTTGAGCTAATGTGGATTTCACCATTCTAACATTTCTTTGTTCATACCCAGAGCAGTTTATTTCACAAGACTTTTACATTTTCATGAATCTGGTTAAATTCCAGATGCCTTGAAGTTTCCCTTTCACATTTCCCGCAAAGCAGTCTAAAATATCATTCACCATAGATGTAGAAGCAGAAGTAGGACATTCAGTCCATTGCTCCACCATTCAATGGGATCACAAATCAACTCTGCTTTCTTGATTCTACCCATAATCTCTTGCTAATTAAAAATCTGTCTCTCTCAGCCTTGAGATTCTAAATGACCTAGCCGCAAAAGTTGTCTGCATTGCCTAAATCGGTGCACCTTCAACAACACTCAGGAAGCTTGACAGCATTCAGACAAAACAGTCCACTTGATTGGCATTACATCCAGAAATATCTATTCCCTCCACTACTGATTAGATTAAATTAGATTCCCTACAGTGTGGAAACAGGTCCTTTGGCCCAACAAGTCCATACCGACCCTCCAAAGAGTAACCCACCCCCCTCTGACCACTGCAGCTAACAACTAATCAATTTAGCATGGCCAGTTCACCTGACCTGCACATCTTTGGAATGTAGGAGGAAACCGGAGCACCTGGAGGAAACCCACGCAGACACGGGGAGAATGTGAAAACTCCACACAGTCACCCAAGGCTGGAATCGAACCCGGGACCCTAGTGTTATGAGGCAGCAGTGCTAACCACTGAGCCACCATTCTCAGTCAAAAATCACACTACACCAGGTTATAGACCAGCAGGGTTTATGTGAAATCACAAACTTTCGGAACAACTCTCCTTTGTCAGGTGCAGTGAGAGAGGGCACACTGACACAGAATTTATAGGCAGACAGATCAAAGGATCAGACAATTGGTGTAAGTGGAGTGAACAAACCTAAAATGGCTGACGGAGTCACAGTCAGTCAGTGAGGCATTTTATAAATTCTAGCTTTCAGAACAAGACCAGCCTGATTTAAAACTTGGAGACAGGTTCTGAATGAGGCTTAACACCTACAATTCAATGTCTGACCTGTTGTGTCACCTTTTGTATCTCTGCCTGATTGAAGTTTAAAGTTTGGGAGAAGATTTGTAGCTCGGGTGCTCGTTGTTGTGGTTCTGTTCGCCGAGCTGGAAATTTTTGTTGCAAACGTTTTGTCCCCTGTCTAGGTGACATCCTCAGTGCTTGGGAGCCTCCTGTGAAGCGCTTCTGTGATGTTTCCTCCGGCATTTATAGTGGCCTGTCCCTGCCACTTCCGGTTGTCAGTTTCAGCTGTCCGCTGTAGTGGCCGGTATATTGGGTCCAGGTCGATGTGTTTGTTGATGGAGTTTGTGGATGAGTGCCATGCTTCTAGGAATTCCCTGGCTGTTCTTTGTTTGGCTTGCCCTATAATGGTAGTGTTATCCCAGTCGAATTCATGTTGCAAGCCAGGGAATTCCTAGAAGCATGGCACTCATCCACAAACTCCATCGACAAACACATCGACCTGGACCCAATATACCGGCCACTACAGCGGAACACCACAGAAGCGCTTCACAGGAGGCTCCCAAGCACTGAGGATGTCACCTAGACAGGGGACGAAACTTTTGCAACAATGATTGAAGTTTGGAACGTTATGCAGAAACTGATGAAACTTTTAATTATCTCGAGGCAGAGACTTGAAACCGATTCTGAATTTGCATCTTAATCAATCAAAACTCACCTCTCCTTTCTAACAGTTCTTCATCAGCCATTTTAGGTTTGTTCACTTGACTTACACCAATTGTATGATCTTTTAGCCTAGAAACTCTGTGTTACTGTGCTCTCTCTCTCTCACTGCACCTGATGAAGGAGTGCCGCTTCAAAAGCTTGAGATTTCAAATAAACCTTTTGGACTATAACCTGGCATAATGTGATTTTTGACTTTGTCCACCCTAGTCCAACACCAGCTCCTCCACATCACTGATGGTCAGTAGCAGCATTTACCATCTCCAAGAAGCACTGCTGAAATTCACCAAAGATCCTTAGACAGCACATCCAAACCCAGGATCAGCACCATTTAGAAGGACGAGGGCAGCAATAAGTGGGAACACCAGACTTGCAAATACCCCTCTAAGGCACTCAACATCCTGACTTGAAATACTGTATATCACCGTTCCTTCAGCATTGTTGGAACAAACTCCTGTGACTCTCTTCCAAAGGGCATTATGATCCAACACAAGGACTACACCGATTCAAGAAGGCAGTTCACTACCATCTTCTCAAGTGGCAAGTAGAGATGGTGCAATAAATATTAGTCCAGCTAGTAATGCTGACATCCCATGAGTGAATTATAAATTCCCCATGAATATTTAGTTCCCATGAATATTTTGACCTCCTTGTTAAACATGTCCCTGAAATGGTTGTAACTCAATATCCATTAATCTTGATTTGTGCCATAATTCTGAATACTATAGAGAGACATTAATTTTGCCTTTTTACCATTTTCCCCCTCTTTGAACCTATTTGCTACTCCTTTTTTAAAATAGTCATAGATTGTGTCCCTTCTTGTCCCACCCTGGGGAGCACTGCTGCTCTGCAATGCCAGAATTGCAGCTTTTCTGTATTATACTCCAAATTAAGTGCTAACGCATGTTCACTTTGGTGTGGATAAATACTTCTCAACATCATTATACTTAAGAACTTTACAGCTAGCAGACAGCTTTCCTTTCCAACTCATGGTATGTGTTTCAAAGCAAGGCCATGTGGTAATGTATTAATTGGATACATTGCTGAGCCACCTTTCTCAATTCTCCGCTTCTCTTAAATGCCCTTACTTGATCGTGAAGATCTGCGTTTGTAACCATCCTTCTCTCTGTGTCTGTACTTTCTATTAACATCATTTTCCTGCTTCATCGAATCTCCTCGAATGTTAGTTTCGGTATCGCTTTTCCCACGAACAGATGGCCTGAAGTGGAGTCAAAATACAATAAATTTTACATCATATTAGAATCTTATAACTGCAATCATAATTAATTCAGTTAGGGAGAATAAGAAAAATATATTGGAAGCTTCTTAAGATAGGTCACTTATTTTGTTGAGCACCTATCAACCACTTGTTAAGTGACACTGCACCATGTAACACACAGGAAAAGTACGGGGTTAAATTCCCAAGGTGCTGAGCTGGAAAGGAGCAAAATGGCACCAGTCATTCCAGGAAAAGAGGTGAGCAGTTGGGTACAAGTGGTGATACACAGAGACAGGGTAAAGAAAGGTCACCAGGAAGGACATCTGGGTAATCCAAGATGGAGGACAGGAAAAATTTCTGGCTGTAACAGTCATAGAGATGTACAGCATGGAAACAGACCCTTCGGTCCAATTCTTCCATGCCAACCAGATATCCCAACCCAATCTAGTCCCACCTGCCAGCACCCAGCCCATATCCCTCCAAACTCTTCCTATACCCATCCAAATGCCTCTTAAAATGTTGCAATTGTACCAGCCTCCACCACTTCCTCTGGCAGCTCATTCCATTCACGTACCACCCTCTGCGTGAAAAGGTTGCCCCTTAGGTCTCTTTTATATCTTTCCCCTCTCACCCTAAACCTATGCCCTCTAGTTCTGGACTCCCCGACTCCAGGGAAAAGACTTTGTCTATTTATCCTATCCATGCCCCTCATAGTTTTAGATTAGATTAGATTACATTATATTACAGTGTGGAAAAAGGCCCTTCGGCCCAACAAGTCCACACCGACCCGCCGAAGCGTAACCCACCCATACCCCTACATTTACCCCTTACCTAACACTACGGGCAATTTAGCATGGCCAATTCACCTGACCTACACATCTTTGGACTATGGAAGGAAACCGGAGCACCTGGAGGAAACCCACGCAGACATGGGTGAACGTGCAAACTCCACACAGTCATTCGCCTCAGGCGGGAATTGAACCCGGGTCTCTGGCGCTGTGAGGCAGCATTGAGGCACAATGCTAACCATTGTGACACCGTGCCGCCCACTAAACCTCTATAAGGTCACCCCTCAGCCTCCCACGCTCCAGGGAAAGCAGCCTCAGCCTCTCCCTATAGCTCAAATCCTCCAACCCTGGCAACATCCTTGTAAATCTTTTCTGAACCCCTTCAAGTTTCACAACATCTTTCCGATAGGAAGGAGACCAGGATTACACACAATATTCCAACAGTGGCCTAACCAATGTCCTGTACAGCCGCAACATGACGTCCCAACTCCTGTACTCAATGCTCTGACCAATAAAGGAAAGCATACTAAATCCCTTCTTCACTATCCTATCTACCTGTGACTCCACTTTCAAGGAGCTATGAACCTGCACACCAAGGTCTCTTTGTTCAGCAACACTCCCTAGGACCTTACCATTAAATGTATAAGTCCTGCTAAGATGTGCTTTCCCAAAATGCAGCACCTCACATTTATCTGAATTAAAGTCCATCTGCCACTTCTCAGCCCATTGGCCCACCTGGTCCAGATCCTGTTGTAATCTGAGGTAACCCTCTTCGCTGTCCACTACATCTCCAATTTTGGTGTCATCTGCAAACTTACCAACTGTACCTCTTATGCTCGCATCCAAATCATTTACGTAAATGACAAAAAGTAGAGGACCCAGTACCGATCCTTGTGGCACACCACTGGTCACAGGCCTCCAGTCCGAAAAACAACCCTCCACCACCATCCTGTCTTCTACCTTTGCGCCAGTTCTGTATCCAAATGGCTAGTTCTCCCTGTATTCCTTGAGATCTAACCTTGCTAATCAGTCTCCCATGGGGAACCTTGTCGAACGCCTTACTGAAGTCCATTTAGATCACATCTACTGCTCTGCCCTCATCAATCAGCTGCTCCTTTTTTGAGGTATTTTAGGTGCTGGAGGTGATTTTCCTCGAATTCCAGGAGCAGCAATTACTGTTTCATATGTTGTTGCATTGTTTTGGAATGTTGGGAAAAAAAAGTCAAAACAACAGCAGTTTTAAAACAGAGGAGACACAGTAAGCACACGGTGAGGACAGTGCAGGAGAGAGAGAGAGAGAGAGAGAGAGAGAGAGAGAGAGAGAGAGAAAACCTACACAGTTACTGCTTTTGCTGTAATGTACAGAACTGGCGCAAAGGTATGCTTTCCTTTATTGGTACATCGGGAGTGCGTCTAAGAAAATTAACAAACAGTGAAATTCACAATTGATCTTGGAGGAACCTGTTTGGGCGAAGATCACAGCACAGAATCAGATAAGTTAATCATTGTTTTAAGTGTGTCCAACAGAAAGGCTGCAATTGTGATTAAAGTGGGTTCTTTCTTGATTATATGTTTTAGAGATATGTCTCTTGATTAAACTTAAATATAAGTCATAACTATTAATTTAGTCTGGGACAGTGTTTTGTAGAGGAGTAAGACGGTGTTATTTTCTGGGTCTGTAAATTGTGAAGGAGCAAAAATGGCCTTTAGAACAGTGATATGTACTTCTTGTCAGATGTGGGAGTTTAAAGAGAGGCTAAGGGTTACTGCGGATTATATCTGCAGTAAAGGGGCGACATGGTGGCACAGTGGTTAGCACTGCTGCCTCACAGTGCCAGAGACCTGGGTTCAATTCCCACCTTGGGCAACTGTGTGTGGAGTTTGCACATTCTCCCCGTGGGTTTCCTCCGGATGCTCTGGTTTCCTCCCACAGCCCAACGTCGTGCAGGTTAAATGAATTGGCCATGCTAAATTGCCTGTAGTATTAAGTGAAGGGGTAAATATAGGGGAATGGGTCTGGGTGGGTTGCTCTTCGACGGTCAGTGAGGACTTGTTGGGCCGAAGGTCCTGTTTCCACACTGTAAGTAATCTAATCTAATCTAAATGCTGTTGGATGCGAATCTTATCAGACTGAATGGATTGGTTGGAGAGACAGATAGAAGCAATGAGGAATTTGCAACAGCAACAGTATGTGATGGATAGCAGTTATAGGAAGGGGGGAAAGTCTCAGATACAGTCACACAGATGGGTTAACTCAAGGAAGGGTGAGAGAGGTCGGCACCTAGTGCAGGAATCTTTTGTTGATATACCCATTTCAAACAGGTATGCTGTTTTGGAAAATGAAGGGGGTGATGGATTCTCAGGGGGACGTAGCACAAACAGCCAAGTTTCTGGTATTGAGACTGGATCTAATGCAACGAGGGGTACGTCGGGTTCCAAGAGATCAATTGTGTTAGGAGATTCTCTAGTCCAAGGTAGAGACAGACGTTTCTGTGGCCAGCAGCAAAAAAGCAGAATGGTGTGTTGCTTCCCTGGTGCCAGGATCAAGGATGTCTCAGAGAGAGTGCAGTATGTTCTCACGGGGGAGAGGGGCCAGCAAGAGGTCACTGTCCACATTTAAACCAGCAACATAGAAAAGGTGGAGATTCTGAAGGGAGATTACAGAGAGTTAGGCAGAAATTTTAAAAAGTGGTCCTCGAGAGGAATAATATCTGGATTACTCCTGGTGCTACGAGTTAGTGAGGGCAGGAATAGGAGGATAGAGCAGGTGAATGCATGGTAAAAACAATGACTGCAGATGCTGGAAACCAGATAAATTTACCTGGACCATCTCTGACACCTCCCTCCCCTTCCTGGACCTCTCCATCTCCATTAGTGACGACCGACTTGACACTGACATTTTTTACAAACTCACCGACTCCCACAGCTACCTGGATTACATCTCTTCCCACCCTATCTCTTGCAAAAATGCCATCCCGTATTCCCAATTCCTCCGCCTCCGCCGTATCTGCTCCCAGGAGGACCAGTTCCACCACAGAACACACCAGATGGCCTCCTTCTTTAGAGACCGCAATTTCCCTTCCCACATGGTTAAAGATGCCCTCCAACGCATCTCGTCCACATCCCGCACCTCCGCCCTCAGACCCCACCCCTCCAACCGTAACAAGGACAGAACGCCCCTGGTGCTCACCTTCCACCCTACAAACCTCTGCATAAACCAAATCATCCGCCGACATTTCCGCCACCTCTAAAAAGACCCCACCACCAGGGATATATTTCCCTCCCCACTCCTTTCCGCCTTCCGCAAAGACCGTTCCATCCGTGACTACCTGGTCAGGTCCACGCCCCCCCTACAACCCACCCTCCCATCCTGGCACTTTCCCCTGCCACCGCAGGAATTGTAAAACCTGTGCCCACACCTCCTCCCTCACCTCTATCCAAGGCCCTAAAGGAGCCTTCCATGTCCATCAAAATTTATTGTATCCGTTGCTCCCGATGCGGTCTCCTCCACATTGGGGAGACTGGGCGCCTCCTAGCAGAGCGCTTTAGGGAACATCTCCGGGACACCCGCACCAATCAACCAAACCGCCCCGTGGCCCAACATTTCAACTCCCCCTCCCACTCTGCCGAGGACATGGAGATCCTGGTCTCCTTCACCGCCGCTCCCTCACCGCCAGATGCCTGGAGGAAGAACGCCTCATCTTCCGCCTCGGAACACCTCAACCCCAGGGCATCAATATGTACTTCAACAGCTTCCTCATTTCCCCTTCCCCCACCTCATCCTAGTTTCAAACTTCCAGTCCCCTTGACTTGTCCGGACTTGTCCGACCTGCCTAGCTCCTTTTCCACCTATCCACTCCACCCTCTCCTCCCTGACCTATCACCTTCATCTCCTCCCCCGCTCACCCATTGTACTCTATGCTACTCTCTCCCCACCCCCACCCTCCCCTAGCTTATCTCTCCACCCTTCAGGCTCTCTGTCTAGCTATCACCATTGTTAACAGCTAACCCGAGAATGCAACTTTTAAAAAAAGGTTTTGTGATTTACACATGAAAGAAGTGAAACTATCACTGTATTCTAACAGATGAAAGGCTTAATAGACAATCAATTCTTCAATGTATAATTTCAGTTACATCACACTGCAAATTTTTGCTATATATTCTGTGTTACGATCGAGCCCTCCACAATCACCTGATGAAGGAGCGTCGCTCCGAAAGCTAGTGTGCTTCCAATTAAACCTGTTGGACTATAACCTGATTTTTAACCTAGTCACTGTTACCCCAGGTACAATGGCAGGATGAGATCGTCCTCGGAGATAATGCAAATGCTGATGCCCTAATCCTGGGGAATCATTATGCAGATGATTTCCTAACTCCGTGATTTCCCCAAGACAATGAAGGTGTGAGATACCTCTGGCCAGAAAGCATTTCTGAATGGCAGAGATTGAATTGATAGTTTAACTTGACAATAGCAGGGAAGTAATGTCTAAATGAAGTGTAAATTACAATGGATAGTCATCCACATTCTTTCATGGCTTTCATCCCCACCCAAAGACAATGCAGTTTAAATCTTTAATATTACATTAATGATTAGATTCTGGATCAGTGGTGCTGGAAGAGCACAGCAATTCAGGCAGCATCCGAGGATAGGCAAAATCGACGTTTCGGGCAAAAGCTGATTCCCTACAGTGTGGAAACAGACCCTTCGGCCCAACAAGTCCACACCGACCCTCAGAAGAGCAACCCACCCATACCCATTCCCCTACCCCTAACACAATGGGCAATTTAGCATGGCCAATTCACCTAACCTGCACATCTTTGGACTGTGGGAGGAAACCGGAGCACCCAGAGGCGGGAATTGAACCCAGGTCCCTGGCGCTGTGAGGCAGACAGGGAGTTTGTACACTACATTGGTTTTGCAATCCCATGCAAGGAGTGCACAAAACACTACATAGGACAAACAGGAAGACAGCTAACGATCTGCATCCATGAACACCAACTAGCCACAAAACGACACGACCAGCTATCCTTAGTAGCCACACACACACAGATGACAAGCAACATGAATCCGACTGGGACAACACTACTATTGTAGGACAAGCCAGGGAATTCCTAGAGGCATTGCATTCATCCACAGATTCAATCAATAAGCACAACGACCTGGACCCAATATACCGGCCACTGCAGCGGACAGCTGGAACTGACAACCGGAAGCAGCAGATTCAAACCACTACAAATGCCGGAGGAAAGATCACAGAAGCGCTTCACAGGAGGCTCCCAAGCACTGAGGATGTCACCTAGACAGGGGACGAAATGTCTGCAATACAAATTCTCACCTTGTTTATTTCATGAGTTGGATGTATATTATCAGCTAATGCTGTCTTCATAACCGAAAGAGTCAATTATCCATAAATGGCAGATACAAGAACAAAACCCACTTTGGCTATCAGTACCAAGCTATTATTCAACCAGAGTTTCAGCAATATCCTGGCAGCAGGAGTGCCAGTAAAAGGGTACTGACTAAAATGCCTTGAATTGCAAAACACAGAAGAGGCAAGTGTCACCAGGCCTGGACCAGAATTTTCCTCAGCTGCTTTGGGAAATGAGAAATGCAATTGCTTCGCCGCTTGCGAAGATCTTTGCATCCTCGCTCTCCACTGGAGTCGTACCTGAGGACTGGAGAGAGGCAAATGTAATTCCTCTCTTCAAGAAAGGAAATAGGGAAATCCCCAGCAATTACAGACCAGTACGTCTCACATCTGTCGTCTGCAAGGTGTTAGAAAGGATTCTGAGGGATAGGATTTATGACATCTGGAAGAGCATGGCTTGATTAAATGCAGTCAACACGGCTTTGTGAGGGGCAGGTCATGCCTCACAAACCTTATCGAGTTCTTTGAGGTTGTGACTAGAAAAGTTGATGAGGGTCGAGCTGTGGATGTGGTGTATATGGACTTCAGTAAGGCATTTGATAAGGTTCCCCATGGTAGGCTCATTCAGAAGGTCAGGATGAATGGGATACAGGAGAACTTAGCTGTCTGGATACAGAATTGGCTGGTGAATTCTGACAGCGAGTGGTAGTAGAAGGAAAATATTCTGCCTGGAAGTCTGTGGTGAGTGGTGTTCCACAGGGCTCTGTCCTTGGGCCTCTACTGTTTGTAATTTTTATTAATGACTTGGATGAGGGGATTGAAGGATGGGTTAGCAAGTTTGCAGACGACACAAAGGTTGGAGGTGTTGTTGACAGTATAGAGGGCTGTTGTAGGCTGCAGCAGGACATTGACAGGATGCAGAGATGGGCTGAGAAGTGGCAGATGGAATTCAACCTGGATAAATGCGAGATGATGCATTTTGGAAGGTCGAATTTGAAAGCTGAGTACAGGATTAAGGATAGGATTCTTGGCAGCATGGAGGAACTGAGGGATCTTGGTGTGCAAGTACATGGATCCCTTAAAATGGCCACCCAAGTGGACAGGGTTGTTAAGAAAGCATATGGTGTTTTGGCTTTCATTAACAGGTGGATTGAGTTTAAGAGTCGTGAGATCTTTTTGCAGCTCTATAAAACTTTGGTTAGACCGCACTTGGAATACTGCGTCCAGTTCTGGTCGCCCTATTATAGGAAAGATGTGGATGCTTTGGAGAGGGTTCAGAGGAGGTTTACCAGGATGCTGCCTGGACTGGAGGGCTTATCTTATGAAGAGAGGTTGACTGAGCTCGGACTTTTTTCATTGGAGAAAAGGAGGAGGAGAGGGGACCTAATTGAAGTATACAAGATAATGAGAGACATAGATAGAGTCGATAGCCAGAGACTATTTCCCAGGGCAGAAATGACTAACATGAGGGGTCATAGTTTTAAGCTGGTTGGAGGAAAGTATAGAGGGGATGTCAGAGGCGGATTCTTTACACAGAGAGTTGTGAGAGCATGGAATGCGTTGCCAGCAGCAGTTGTGGAAGCAAGGTCATTGGGGACATTTAAGAGACTACTGGACATGCATATGGTCACAGAAATTTGAGGGTGCATACATGAGGATCAATGGGCGGCACGGTGGCACAGTGGTTAGCACTACTGCCTCACAGCACCGGAGACCCGTTCAATTCCCGCCTCGGGCGACTGACAGTGTGGAGTTTGCACATTCTCCCCGTGTCTGTGTGGGTTTCCTCCAGGTGCTCCGGTTTCCTCCCACAGTCCAAAGATGTGCAGGTCAGGTGAATTGGCCATGCTAAATTGCCCGTAGTGTTAGGTAAAGGGGTAAATGTAGGGGAATGGGTGGGTTGCGTTTCGACGGGTCGGTGTGGACTTGTTGGGCCGAAGAGCCTGTTTCCACACTGTAATGTAATGTAAAAAAAAACAACATAATGGGCTGAAGGGCCTGTTCTGTGCTGTACTGTTCTATGTTCTATGATGCCAAAGACACAGGAAAGGCAAAGTTGGAGAGGATTTATGGTGCTTTAAAGTCAGGATGTACTCTGAATACCATGTGCTGGTCCAATCAGGAATATTGTAGGAGAAAATGAGGACTGCAGATGCTGGAGTGTAGGTTAAAATCTTCTAGGAGCAGATTCCTGAAGAAGGGCTCATGCCTGAAACGTCGATTCTCCTGCTCCTTGGATGCTGCCTGACCTGCTGCGCTTTTCCAGCAACACATTTTTAATCAGGAATATTGGCCAATCAATGTAAAGATTCTGAGGTAGGAGAAGATTTTTTTAAGCGTGCTTCACCAAAAGAAAGCAAGAGTATATAGATCAGGATTAAAACTGTTATAGAACAAGAAAAAACCAAAACAAAGATCAAAATGGAGATTAAGAGATCAAAGGAAATGAATGTGGTAAAAATAAGTTTTACCCAAAAAAACCATATCCATGAGTCCTAGAAGCAAGATGTTGGAACTCAAGGCTGTTGCGGCAATTAGCAACTGTGTTGACTGAAGATCTCAAAAACAACTTCACCTTAAACAGAAGTTTTAAGTTCTCAGCAAGGGCATACTACACAGGAAAAAAAACATAGATTAGAGGATGGGACTAGCTGTATTGGTTTATTTGTAGGCGATAATGTAAATTCATTTTATCTAAGTTGACATGGCCTCTGTGACTGACACATTTTGTAAATTGAGATTGAAGGATGTGGGTGGCACAGTGGCTAGCACTGCTGCCTCACAACGCCAGAGACCTGGGTTCAATTCCCGCCTCAGGCGTGACTGACTGTGTGGAGTTTGTACATTCTCCCCGTGTCTGCGTGGGTTTTCCTCCGGGTGCTCCGGTTTCCTCCCACAGTCCAAAGATGTGCAGGTTACTAAATTGACTATAGTGTTAAGTGAAGGGGTAAATGTAGGGGAATGGGTCTGGGTGGGTAGTGCTTTGGCGGGTCGGTGTGGACGTGTTGGGCCGAAGGGCCTGTTTCCACACTGCAATCTAATCTAATCAGATGGCAGGGATAAGCAAAATGACCACTGAGCATAGGAAGGTGTTTTCAACAAGGAAAGAAAAAGGAAAGATTGCATGTATATAGTGCTCATCTCAATATTCTTAAGCATCACACTACTATACGTTCAATGAAACTATAATCATTGTTCGAATGTAGGAAATCTGACAGCTAATTTGCACTCAGCAGAGTTCCACAAAAAAAAAATGTGATAATGACCCAAGTAATCAATATTTTTACAAAATCAAGGACCAAGACAATGGGGCTAAGCCACCTTCTCATCATCAAAATGATGCCTTTGGATCTTTTACATCTATGCATACAGACAGATGGGCTTTGGTTAACATCTCATTTGAAAAACAACACCTCAGATAGTTCAATACACCCCCAGCACCATATGACGGTGTCATGTGTTTGCAACTGAGTTGTTGCTGATGCACATTACTAACTATGTAATCGAAAGGGAATTTCACGAGTTTCCACTGGGTCACAAGAAGAGGGGTCAGGTTATATCATGTAGAAATAATGAAGGTCTGCACTCTTAAAAAATGCAGCATCACAGAAAACTTCACAGGAAATCTAAGACTCCGGCAGTTCTTAGGTGGTCTAGAATGTTAGCTAACATTAGAATTCTTCCACAGGTGATGCAGAAAATTGTACCTCTTTCAACTTGACTAACTGTAGTCGCTATATGTCTCCTTTCCATTGGGGAGACCAAATAGAGACTGTGTGTTTGCTTTGCAGAACACATCCACTCAGTTAACAATCATGACCCTGATTTCTGGACCTTGCCATTCCATTACGCCATCTTGCATGCGTGCTTGCATTTCTGTGCTAGGCTTGCTGTAGTACTCCAGTGAAGATTAAATCAAGCTGAATGAACATCACCTCATCTTTTAGAAAGGCACTTTAAGAACAAAGAAAAGAACAAAGAAAATTACAGCACAGGAACAGGCCATTTGGCCCTCCAAGCCTGTATCTATGCAGATTCTCTACCTAAATCTGTTGCCTATTTTCTAAGGGTCTGTATCCCTCTGCTCCCTGCCCATTCATGTATTGATTGATGTGGTGCTATAGATTAGATTAGATTACTTACAGTGTGGAAACAGGCCCTTCGGCTCAACGTGTCCACACCGACCCACCTAAGCGCAACCCACCCACACCCATTCTCCTACACTTACCCCTTCACCTAACACTATGGGCAATTTAGCATGGCCAATTCACCTAACCTGCACATTTTTGGACTGTGGGAGGAAACCGGAGCACCTGGAGGAAACCCACGCAGACACAGGGAGAATGTGCACACAGTCCCACACAGTCAGTCAGTCGCCTGAGGTGGGAATTGAACCCGGGTCTCTGGTGCTGTGAGGCAGCAGTGCTCGTGCCGCCCATGGTGTCTAGATACATCTTAAATGACTGCTGTTGTGCCCACCTCTAGCACCTCCACTGGCAACGCATTCCAGACACCCACCACCCTCTGTGTAAAGAACTTTCCACACTTATCTCCCCTAAACTTTTCCCCTCTCACTTTGAACTCGTCATCCCGAGTAACTGAGTCCTCCACTCTGGGAAAAAGCTTCTTGCTATCCACCCTGTCTATACTTCTCATGATTTTGTAGACCTCAATCAGGTCTCCCCTCAACCTCCGTCTTTCCAATGAAAATAATCCTAATCTACTCAACCTGTCTTCATAGCTCGCACCCTCCATACCAGCCAACATCCTGGTGAACCTCCTCTGCACCCTCTCCAAAGTATCCACATCCTTTTGGTAATGTGGTGACGAGAACTGTATGCAGTATTCCAAATGTGGCTGAACCAAAGCTTTCGACACCTGTAACATGACCTGCCAACTCTTGTTCTCAATACCCCATCCAATGAAGGAAAGCCTTCTTGACTGCTCTATTGAACTGTGTTACCACCTTCAGGGAACAATGGACCTGAACACCCAGCTCTCTCTGTACATCAATTTTCCCCAGGACTTTTCCATTTACTGTATAGTTCGCCTTTGAATTGGATCTTCCAAAATGCATCACCTCGCATTTGCCCACATTGATCTCCATCTGCCATTTCTCTACCCAACTCTCCACTTTATCTATATTCTGCTCTACTCTCTGACCGTCCCCTTCACTATCTGCAACTCCACCAATCTTAGTGTCATCTGCCAACTTGCTAATCAGACCACCTGTACCTTCCTCCAAATCATTTATGTATATCACAAACAACAGTGGTCCCAGCACGGATCCCTGTAGAAACCACTTGTCACAGGTCTCTATTTTGAGAAAATATCTACCACTACAACTCTCGGTTCCCTGTGGTCCAGCCAGTTCTCTATCCAGTTAGCTCGTACACCCTGGACTCCATGCGACTTCACCTTCTCCATCAGCCTATCATGGAGAACTTTATCTAAAGTTCATGTATATGACTCTACAGCCCTTCCTTCATCAATTAACTTTGTCATTCCTCAAAGAGTCTTCTGGACTCAACAACTTCACACCATGAATTCTGACTTCTACTATATAGCATCACCTCAAAAAATGTATTTGTATCTTTTTTTCATGCTTGTTTTTGGTTAGAACTGACCTTTATTCTACTCTAGACCAATACTTCATCTCTTCTCTACAACAATTGCCATTTTCTTTGACTTTAGTTCACTCACTCTGCAACCTTTCGCAGACCTTCCCTTCTGTTCCACTTGCTCCTGCTCTCTGTCTCAAAGCATCCATTGCCAACTCTCTTCTATTCAGAAGAGTCAAATTAGATTTAAAACAGTAATGCTGATACTTTCTCCATAGATGCTGCCAGACCTGCTGAGTTTCTCTAGCACTTTGTTTTACTTCCAGATCTCCAGCATCCATAGATAACATTTTAACACAAGTGAAAATACTATGAGATTAGAAACATTATGAGCAGTTACTTCCATTTCAACATGATGATGTCAGCAAGCAAACTGGGAATAGAAATAAAGATACAGAGACCAAAACATATTCTGGGTTAAAGAGTGTGGTGCTAGAAAAGCACAGCTGGTCAGGCAGCATCCAAGGAGCAGGAGAGTCATAAGCCCTTCATCAAGATTTAACTAACTGGCTAGCTGGCTTTATTTTTCCAGCACCACACTCTTCGACTCTGATCTCCAGCATCTGCAGTCCTCACTTTCTCTGTATTCTGGGTTAATAAAATACTAAGACAATAATACTCACATTTGCAAGTGAAAAGGCTAATTTGAATGCATCAAAGGAAATGCATAAGTAAAGCGAGTTGACTTGGAGTATTTTGGAAATGTTTAACTAATAGCATTTAAATGCAATCAACCACACAGGGCAAATACATACTAAGAACTTAGTAAGAACTGATTAAAGAAATATAATCCTCAAATAGATTGAGTAATGTGAAAAGGCATAAATTTAAATTAAAACAACTTGCAGTCTTAAGGAAGAAGAATGAAGGAAACTGATGTGAATAGCAAAGTGAAAAAAGAAAGAAATAACTATGACTGGAATTAAGTTTAAAAATTAAAACAACAAGATGATGATAGAAAAGGTAAAAGCAAAAGATGTTGGAAAACTGAAATTTAAACAAACATACCTCGCAGATCAGACAGTATTTGTGGAAGCAGAAACAGAGTTAACATTTTGAGTCTGACAAACTCTTCTTCAGAACTCAATATGAAAAATCAGAGGCTGTTTTAGAGAGAAACTGAGGTTTTAAAAAAATTGTATTTTCCATATCAAGTAGATACTTATAGAAATACTCATTTGAGAAAGCACACCATCATGTTACCAATTTTAAGAGGTTCAACAACTAAACTTAATTCCCTGTCATGTTATCATGCAATAAATAGCCTGAACACGGTTAAAAAGTAATCGAATACATTCAAGGCATATATTTCTAGATATTAATGACATCAGTTGATATTGAAAACCGGAGATTGAAGATCAGTCTTATGGGGCTGAGTGGCCTACTTTTGCTATGTTCTGAAAACTAATTTATCACAAGGGAGACTGCTATATACCAAAGGATATAATGTGGAGGATATGTCCAGCAGGATGAAAATATTAATTACTGCTCATTTCTAAAACAAGCTGATTTAATATACAGATCCTTAGTCCCAATGTGACTGATTGGATTGTTCTGCAGTTCAATAAAAATATCAGAGGTGGATGCTTTTGAAACAAATGCATCCAGATACCGAATTACAAACATAATCATAACTCTGAAAACAGTCATGATGCAGTGATGTTCTGTTTACACAGAGAAAGATTCTACTAATGTTAACACCCTAAAAATAAGATGATGCGCCAAAGCACATTACAATCAACTTTTGAAGTGTGGTCACTATTTTAACAGAATAGCATTGCTGTTAATATTGGACAAATAAACTATTTCAGCATGTCATGCTCTTGTGATGATAAATATGAAATAAGATCAAATTACATTCACAAAGCTGCATATCAAATTACCTAGAAGCACAGATGAAGAATTGGCCTATACCAATACACAAGGAGAATAAAAGAGCAACAATTAGAATTTTAGAAAATCTGAAACATTAATATTGCCTGGCAAAATCAATTACATTTCTAACATGTAGCAGTATTACCTGTCTCTAGGTTGTTCACAGTCATTCTCAGCTTTGGATTTGCAACCTGGATTGGAACCTGTCACATTTCTAACTTTCTCCTCTGCAGACCTTTTGTATTTAGGCTCACTTTCATCCTGCAGATCCAAAAACACATTTTACTCGAACATGCACGGGACTGTAAATGAATGCATCATTCCTCACAGGGGAGATGGTAGATTAGTGGTAATGTCACTTAACTAGTCTGCTAAACTCATCTACCAATCCAGATGTATAGGCTAATGTACTCAGATTGTGGGTTCAAATAAAATTACAGCAACTGTTGGAATACAAAGTTAGTTTCAGTAATGACAATTGACAGTGATTGTTGTAAAAAACCAACTGGTTCACTAATGTCCTTTAGAAAAGGAAATCCACTTTCTTTATCTGATCCAGTCTGCGTTGGATTCCAAATCTACAGCAATGTGGTTGATTCTTAAATGTCTTCTGAAATGGCCTAACAAACTAATTAGTTCAAAGCAATCAAGGATGGGTAATAAATGCTGCCTTGCCAGTGACATCCCATGAAAGAAATTAAAGAAAACCTCATGATCAAGAACCATCAACAACCAGGCAAACAGAGAAACAGATCCCTCTTTGCTCCACATTGGCGACAGCATGTGGAAGACACCAAGCCAGTTGAGATGGCAAACAGGAGCTGCACACAGGATCTATCAATAACACTCAGCACATGGTTATTTGTCCTCATAATAGCAGAAAGCAAATGTCTTGCTATATTTTGAACACCAGTCAAGTCCTGCAACACACTAAATTATAAAGAAATTCCAGGTACAGTTCAGGTGGATTTGCTAATGCTTATATTCAGCTATCACCTTCTGGCCTCTAATCAAAAATCCCAAGTCAGTCCATCAAATTTATAAATGGTGTTGAAAAACCAAAAATGGGACAAACTGCTGTCATGGAAAATACTGTAAGTAGAAAGCAGAGCTATTTTGAAAGTAGTAATTACATCTCATGTGCAATTTTCCTCTAATTGTGTTAATCACCTATTCCCTAAAGTATTTAGATTACTCTAATTCTCTTCTGTACTATTACCTTGAACCTTTCTTTGCTGAAACTCTTATCTCAACTTTATCAATCCTTTTGCTCTACTACACCAGTCTGACACTATCTCTGTAAATCCTCATTATGTATTTGATACCCTAACATCTAAAGCAAGACTTAATTGAGGCACACAAGAACACAGAAATAGGGCATTCAGTATCTTGAGCCTGTTCTGCCATTCCATCACACTCTGGCTGACTTGTGTCTAGAATCACAAAATGGTTACATTACAGAAGGCCATTACTTCGGGTGTTAGTTCTCTGAAACAGCTATACAGCAGAATCAATTCACAAGTCTTTTGAAACCCGGCAAATTTTCTTCCTCCAGGTTCTCAGAGTTCTCCTTTGAAAGCCATGATAGAACCTGCCTCCATTACACACTCAAGTAGTGCACATCCTAATCACTTTTCTCCTGCTTCTTGGACGCTGCCTGAACTGCTGTGCTTTTCCAGTGCCACATTTTTTGACTCAGATGTCCAGCATTTGCAGTCCTCACTTTCTCCTATTTGCTGCATAGAAGAAACTTTCCCATATATCACTATTGGTAGGAAGCTTATGGCCAATGATTCCTTCAGATTCCTACGATGCATTCAATTCAGTGCCGGTGACTGATTAACTTAAAGTATATTAAGCATTTCTAACACTTCCCCTTCATCAATTTAGAGCCCTATCATCTTACCCAACTGAAACAGAAAATGCTTGAGAAACACAGCAGATATTTCAGCATCTGGAGAGAGAAAATAAAGGTAATGTTTTGAGTCCGGTGACTCTAATTCAAGCTAGAAGCAGCTAGGAAAGAGTGATATCTAAAGAGGGCATGGGGCTAGGTGGTGTTGGTGGAGAAGAGATCCACATATGAGATGAGGTTACATGGTCCAGGAAAGATAGGAATTTTCCAAGAGCTGGCAGTCAGCGTCTGTAAGACAAAGGTCTTACCAACTTCCTCTTTCGCCATGGCTTCAGTACCTTCACCTTCCTTGGTCAAATCAGATAGAAAGTTATCACTTTATTTCGCAATAATGATCTCTGCCATCTTATATAGATTACAGCGAGTTTTGAGAAGACTTGTAGCTTAGGTTGAGGTTTTGAATGTAGGTTTGCTCGCTGAGCTGAAAGGTTCATTTCCAGACGTTTCGTTACCTTACTAGGTAACATCTTCAGTGGACCTCAGGCGAAGCAATGCTGAAAATTCCTGCTTTCTATTTATATGTTTGGGTTTCTTTGGGTCGGTGATGTCATTTCCTGTGGTGATGTCACTTCCTGTTCCTTTTCTCAGGGGGTGGTGGATGGGGTCTAACTCGATGTGTTTGTTGATAGAGTTCCGGTTGGAATGCCATGCTTCTAGGAATTCCCGTGCATGTCTTTGCTTGGCTTGTCCTAGGATGGATATGTTGTCCCAGTCGACTGGGACAAGCCAAACAAAGATACGCACGGGAATTCCTAGAAGCATGGCATTCCAACCGGAACTCTATCAACAAACACATCGAGTTAGACCCCATCCACCACCCCCTGAGAAAAGGAACAGGAAGTGACATCACCACAGGAAATGACATCACCGACCCAAAGAACCCCAAACATATAAATAGAAAGCAGGAATTTTCAGCATTGCTTCGCCTGAGGTCCACTGAAGATGTTACCTAGTAAGGTAACGAAATGTCTGGAAATGAACCTTTCAGCTCAGCGAGCAAACCTACATCCAAAATATAGATTATGCTTTTGGTCCTCAATCAAAATTTGCCTCCTCTCAAAGACAAACAAGTCTAGGGAATGCACGATAACTGGCAGGACCCTGGGAAGTACCGAGATCAGACTGTCCTTGGCGTACATGTACACCAGTCCCTTAAGGTATCGGGACAGGTGGATAAGGTGGTTCAGAAGCCATATGATATGCTTGCCTTTATTAGCCGAAGCAGTGAGTTAGACCATAGCGAGAGGGATATGATTGCTCTGGAAATTTACCAGGATGTTGCCTGGGTTGGAGAGTTTCAGTTATGAAAAAGAGATGCTGGAGATCAGTGTCGAAGAGTGTGGCACTGGAAAAGCCCAACAGGTCAAGCAGCATGCAAGGAGCAGGAGACAAATGATTAGGATATGTACTACTTCAGTGTGTGATGGAGGCAGATTCAATCATTTGATACAGAAGAGAGGGGACATGATTGAGATGTATAAAATTATGAGGGGCATAGATAAAGTAGATAAGAAGAGAATTTTCCCCTTGATGTAGGACCAATGACCAGGTGCACCATACTTAATGGAAAGGGCAGAAGGTTTAGATGAGATGTGAGGAAAAGCTTTTTCACCCAGAGTGTGGAGGGAATTTGGAAATTACTGCCTGTTAGGGTGTGACAAGTAGAAACTCTTGTAACATTTATGAAGTATTTAGATGTGCATTTGCAACACTGGTTGATGTGGTGTATATGGATTTCAGTAAGACTTTTCCCCATGGTAAGCTAATGCACAAAATAATGAGGCATGAGGGTGATTTAGTGGCTTGGATCAGAAATTGGCTAGCTGAAGGAAGACATCTGAAGGTGGTGGTTGATGGGAAATGTTCATCCTGGGGTTCAGTTATGACTGGTGGACCACAATGATCTGTTTTAGGTCCACTGCTGTTTGTCATTTTCATAAATGACCTGGATGAGGGTGTAGAAGGATACGTTAGTAAATTTGCAGATGACACTAAGGTGGGTAGAGTTGTGAATAATGCAGAAGGATGTTGGAGGTTACAGAAGGACATAGATAAGCTGCACAAAACTCTAACTATGGGCTGAGAGGTGGCAAATGGACTTTAATGTGGAAAAATGTGAGATGATTCACTTTGGAAGGAGCTACAGGAATGCAGAGTACTGGGCTAATGGTAAGATTCTTGGTCGTGTGGATGAGCAGAGAGATCTTGGTGTCAATTTACATTGACCCCTGAAAGTTGCCACCCACATTGCTAGGGTTGTTAAGAAGGCATACAGTGTGTTAGCTTTTATTAGTAGAGGGATTGAGTTTCAGAACCTTGAGGTCATGCTGCAGCTGTACAAAACTCTGGTGCGGCCACACTGCCATGTATTGCATACAGTTCTGGTCACTGCATTATAGGAAGAATGTGGAAGCTTTGGAAAGGGTTCAGGGGAGATTTACTAGGATGTTGCCTGGTATGGAGGGAAGGTCTTACGAGGGGAAAGGCTGAGGGACTTGAGGCTGTTTTCGTTAGAGAGAAGAAGGTTGAGAGATGACTTAATTGAGACATATAAGATAATCAGAGGGTTAGATAGGGTGGACAGTGAGAGCCCTTTTCCTTGGGTGGTGAACGCTAGCACGAGGAGGCATAGCTTTAAATTGAGGGGTGATAGATATAGGACAGATGTCAGAAGTAGTTTTTTTACTCAAGAGTAGCAGTGGTGTGGAACAGTAGTGGACACGCCAACTTTAAGGGCATTTAAATAGTCATTGGACAGACATATAGATGAAAATGGAATAGTGTAGGTTAGGTGCGTTTCAAAGATTGATTTCAAAGGTCAGTGCAACATCGACGACTGAAGAGCCTGTATTGTGCTGTAATGTTCTATGTCCAAAGGCATACAATGCTGTGGATAAAGCGCTGGAAAATGGGATTAGAATAGTTAGGTGGTCTTTTTGACTGGCACAGATTTGATGGGCTGAAGAATAGTGATAATGGGTAACTTTTATTAACCAAATCATCATTAGGATAATTATAAAAAGGAACGGTGGTGCTAGCAAACCGGATCAGCCTGGCTGATGAGAGTGAGTAGGATAAAAGCAGAAAAGTGTGCACATGACAGATACTGGATTGATAATTTGGTCCCACTCCTGTTCAGGTACAACTCAACTGGCATTCATCAATCCCATTTTCCCAGAAACAGTCCTAAATGCTTCAGTATTCTAAAGCACTCCTTCCTTTGGCACCATCTCTCCAGTCATGTATTTGTCTGCCTTAATCATCTTTTCTATACTCACTAGACACAATGCACTAAGAGTAAGCCAGAAATTACTACCTTTGACATTCTGCATGCTAGTCTCCTTCTTTAATCAGTAAAATCTGCCTGCAGGAATTCATTCCTATTACTACAAATATTTACAGTATTGATATGAATCACGACTATCTTCCCCCTGCGTGTTGTGCAGCCATTCATTGATATGCTTGAGTATGACACCAAAGAATCAACAACAATCTGGGGCTTACATCATTGGCAACTATAACTATAATGTGACTACAAAATCTTCCACCACAATTGTCTTCGCAATCTTTCTACTATTGTGGTCATTTTAACATGACTTTTCAGATATTTCCTGTGCAGTGTGAGACCTCATGTAATAGCTGCTCTGTCAGTTATTACTTTCCTCCAAACATACACAATTTCTAATAAACAAGAACAAAAGGTGATAATAAATATCACCAAGGCTGTTTCACAAGCTGACATCAAATAAGTAACTTGCACCATATGTCCTCTACTATCAATGCAATGTTGAGGAAATAAAAGTTTTGTTCCAGGATCTGAAGAAGTGTCACTAGACTTGAATGTTAACTTTGCTTTCTCTCCACAGATGCTGTCAGACGTGTTGAGTTTCTCCAGCAACTGTTTTTGTTTTAGAACTTCAATATCCGCAGTTCTTTGTTTTATGTAACAACATAGAACAAGTTTCCACAATAATCTCTCAACCAAGGTTTATTTTTTAAAAATCATACCACAATGGAAGACATATAAGATAAAGATCATTTAGGTACAAATAAGGCATATTTCTTTGAAAAGGAAAGTTAACATATGCTGGATGACAAAAATTAAAGACAAAACAAAACAGAAGATTGATGAGAAACAAGATTCAATTAATAGAAATAATCACTTGGCAATAAAGAATGGGAGTATTGCTGATAAGAGAGACATGTTGTTGAAGACTTTTATCTTGCACTCATCAGGATAAACACAGACCAAATTTCAAACAGTCACAGCAATTCATACTACAGGAGAAAAGGGGTGAAGATTGGTTGCCAAATTGAGTCTGCATGGCCAAGAGAATTTGGGAAATCAAAAATTGTTTGTTTTCTAATGGCAATGCCTTAGTTTGAAAACAGAATTTTTATTGATGTTAAAGGTGAGATATGGCAAATAGGAAGTGAAACTGCGATCAGGCTACCAGTCTTATTCCAGAATTTAAGCCTGATAATGGCTCAGACTTGCATTTCAGATTTAGCATGTAACACACAGTGGTACACTCCATCTCTCTCTCTTTTCCTCAGATATACTGTGATAACTAAAAGGTTGATAGTTTCTATCTCTCATACAGTTCTCTGCTTGTCATTTTTATCAACGAGGTTATTTTACACAAGTAACTTGCTTTGTAGAACACAAATTACTCACCAACAGGTTTTTGTCCATGTCATCTGATGTCCCATGGTTGTCGGAGAGCCCTAAATGACACACATGGAATAAGTGACAATATAAGTGATACGTGATATAAAAACAATATTGTTTTAAATTTAAATTCAGATGGAAAATAGAAAAAGAACTCTGGGGACCTGATCAAGTGTACCCTAGAACTCTGTGGGAAGCTACAGAAGTGATTGCTGGGCCTCTTGTTGAGATATTTGTATCATCGATAGTCACAGGCAAGGTGCCAGAAGACTGGAGGTTGGCTAATGTGGTGTCACTGTTTAAGAAGGGTGGTAAGGACAAGCCAGGGAACTATAGACCAGTGAGCCTGATGTCAGTGGTGGGCAAGTTGTTGGAGGGAATCCTGAGGGACAGGATGTACATGTATTTGGAGAGGCAAAGACTAGTTAGGGATGGTCAACATGGCTTTGTGCGTGGAAAATCATGTCTCACAAACTTGATTGAGTTTTTTGAAGAAGTAATAAAGAGGATTGATGAGGGCAGAGCGGTAGATGTGATCTATATGGACTTCAGTAAGACATTTGACAAGGTTCCCCATGGGAGGTTGGTGAGCAAGGTTAGATCTCATGGAATAGAGGGAGAACTAGCCATTTGGATACAGAACTGGCTCAAAGGGAGAAGACAGACGGTGGTGGTGGAGGGTTGTTTTTCAGACTGGAGGCCTGAGACCAGTGGAGTGCTGGGTCCACTACTTTTCATCATTTATATAAATGATTTGGATGGGAGCATAAGAGGTATAGTTAGTAAGTTTGCAGATGACACCAAAATTAGAGGTGTAGTGGACAGCAAAAAAGGTTACCTCAGATTACAATAGGATCTGGACCAGATGGGCCAATGGGCTGAGAAGTGGCAGATGGAGTTTAATTCAGATAAATGTGAGGTGCTGCATTTTGGGAAAGCAAATCTTAGCAGGATTTACACACTTAATGGTAAGGTCCTTAATGGTAAGCATTGCAGAACAAAGAGACTTTGTAGTGCAGGTTCATAGCTCCTTGAAAGTGGAGTCGCAGGTAGATAGGATAGTGAAGAAGGTGTTTGGTATGCTTTCTTTTATTGGTCAGAGTATTGAGTACAGGAGTTAGGAGGTCATGTTGTGACTGTACAGGACATTGGTTAGGCCACTGTTGGAATGTTGCGTGCAATTCTGGTCTCCTTCCTATCGGAAAGATGTTCTGAAAATTGAAAGGGTTCGGAAAAGATTTACAAGGATGTTGCCAGGGTTGGAGGATTCGAGCTATAGGGAGAGGCTAAATAGGCTGGGGCTGTTTTCCCTGGAGCGTTGGAGGCCGAGGGGTGACCTTTTGAAGTTTATAAAATCATGAGGGGCATGGATAGGATAAATAGACAAAGTCTTTTCCCTGGGGTCGGGGAGTCCAGAACTAGAGGGCATAGGTTTACGGTGAGAGGGGAAAGATATAAAAGAGACCTAAGAGGCAATGTTTTCACTCAGAGGTGGGTATATGTATGAAATGAGCTGCCAGAGGATGTGGTGGAGGCTAGTACAATTGCAACATTTAAAAGGCATTTTTTTTTAGATTACATTACATTATAGTGTGGAAACAGGCCCTTTGGCCCAACAAGTCCACACCGACCCGCCAAAGCGCAACCCACCAATGCCCCTACATTTACCCCTTACCTAACACTACGGGCAATTTAGCATGGCCAATTCACCTGACCTGCACATCTTTGGACCGTGGGAGGAAACCGGAGCACCCGGAGGAAACCCACGCAGACACGGGGAGAACGTGCAAACTCCACACAGTCAGTCGCCTGAGGCGGGAATTGAACCTGGGTCTCTGGCGCTGTGAGGCAGCAATGCTAACCACTGTGCCACCGTGCCACGCACACTCCACACAGTCAGTCGCCTGAGGCGGAATTGAACCCGGGTCTCTGGCGCTGTGAGGCAGCAGTGCTAACCACAGTGCCACCGTGCCGCCCACATTTGGATGGGTATATGAATAGGAAGGGTTTGGAGGGATATGGGCCAGGTGCTGGCAGGTGGGACTAGATTGGGTTGGGATATCTGGTTGGCATGGACGAGTTGGACCGAAGGGTCTGCTTCTATGCTGTACATCTCTATGACCACAGTCTGAGGGGGATTACAGCAGTAAAACAAATTATTTTGCATTTTTCTGTTTCCCAATTGATGACCTAGCAATTTTAAACACTGCAACAGAAATAATTTGTGTTACCTTCATTTACTATCTTGCTACTCCTAATGACTTCACTTTGGCTTATAACTATCTCTTCAATATTTAACATTTCTCACTTCAATATTAACTGGAAGAGAAACACTGTGAGCAACCTTTGGCAACTCATCATTGGAGGTCACGACCTAACGACGATCAAGAGTTTAATAAATAGGAGTACCAGCTATTTTGCCTCTCAATCCTCTCCCCAGTCAATAAAATAATTGCTGACCAAGAAAAAATGCATGAGAGAAATCAAGTGTGCCCTCAGAGGAGTAAATGTACACAATACAAACAGCAGCAGAAATCTCAGCTTAGTTCAGGAAATCTGGAATTGATTCAAAACGTGCAAGCCATCATCATATACCTTCACAAGAAAAGCATCTGTCTAAACTGCTCAATTAACCTAACTTCTACATCTGTATCACTCACAGATAAAGACAACTACAAGGGTATGAAGACCAAGTTGGCTAAAATGGAGTGGGAAAATAGACTAAAAGATGATTGAGTTGCAATGGCAGACAATTAAGGAAATATTTTATAGCTCTCAACAAGGATATATTCCATTGAGTAAGAAAGACTAAGCCACATGAATGTGTCATCCATGGCCAATTAGGGAAATTAAGGGGGGTACCAAATGGAAAGAAAAGAGAATAGTGCTGAGAGGACTAGTGGTAGGGCAGAAGATTGGGAAAGGTGTCATAACCCAGCAGTAAATGACTTTAAAAACAAAAGGCAGATATTTCCATATGAGAGAAAATTAACAATATATAGAAACAGGCAGTAAAAGCCACCACATGTACATAGAAAGCAAAGAGTAGCTTAAATAGGGATTGGTTCCTTATAAGCGAGCCTGGAGAATTAGCAATGGAAACAACAACATGGCACAGGCTTTGATCAATATCTTGCACCCATCAATACAAACAAAAGGTATTCCTTAAATAGTTGAAAATCCAAAGGTGAATAGTCATGGTTGCTGGAAAATAAAAGTAAGGAGCATACTAATGGACCTAGAAGTTTACAAGTCCCCTCGGTCTGATAAACTGCATTGTAGGACCTTTGAAGAAGTAGATGCAGAGATAATGGTTACATTAGTTGAAAGCTTCCAAAATTCTCTAGATTCTGAGAAGATTACAGCAGATTTGAGAACCACCATGTAAACTTCTCTAGAAAGAAGAGAGATAGAAAGTGAGAAATTATAGGCCAGTTAGTCTCCATACGGAAAATGGCAAAATTGAATATTAAAGCTGTAGTAGCAGGACACTTAAAAAAACCATAATACAGTCAGACAATTACAACATGGTTTTGTGAAAAGGAATTTGTTTTTTAAAGGATCTAACAAGCAAGGTGGATAAAGGGGAATCAGCAAAAATAATATATTTGAATTTCCAAAGTTTGGGGTAATAACATAGAAGAAACAGTGCAGCCAAATTTCTTTATGATTCAAAGAAAGGCAAGAAAGCACGATGGAAGGAGCATACACAATGTCTACAATGGGATGTAGATAAAGTGAGTGGGCAAAAAATTAACAAATGGAAAATAATGTGAGAAATTGTGAGCATGCCCACTTTGGTAGGAGGAATGGAAAAACAGAGTATTATTTAAATGGAGAGAGACTGAAGAATGTCACTGTACATGAATCACAACATTGGCTAATAGGGCACAGCAAATAGTTAATAAGGCAAACTACAAAGGGGAGAGAATAAAAAAGGTGAGAAGTCTTGTTATAGATCTAGAATATTCTGTGCAGTTTTGGTCACCCAGGAGCAAAAAACTAGCTTGTAAAGAAAGGTTGAGGAGATTCACCTTGTATATAATAGATGGCATGGTGGCTCAGTGGTTAGCACTGCTGCCTCACAGCACCAGGGACCTGGGTTCGAGTTCTGCCTCGGGTGACTGTGTGGAATTTGCACATTCTCCCAGTGTCTGCATGGGTTTCCTCTCACAGTCCAAAGCTGTGCAGGTCAGGTGAACTGGTCATGCTAAATTGCCCATAGTGTTAGATGCATCAGTCAAGGGTAAATACAGGATAGGGGAATGGGTCTGGGTGTGTTACTCTTCAGAGGGTCACTGTGGACCTGTTGGGCCAAATGGCCTGTTTCCATACTGTAGAAAATCTAATCTAATGGAGTTTAGGAGAAAGAGAAGTGTATTTTTTTAAAACATACATGATTCTGAAGGCACTTGACAGGGTACGTGCTGAAAGGACTTTTCCACTGGGGGGGGACCTCAGAATTAGGGGGCAGTTTCAAAATAGGCTCTCCCATTTCAGACAAAGACGAGGCAGAATTTCTTCTCTCAGAAGGTCATTAGTCTTTGGAATTCCCTCGGGGAGAAAGTGAGGACTGCAGATGCTGGAGATCAGAGCTGAAAATGTGTTGCTGGAAAAGCGCAGTAGGTCAGGCAGCATCCAGGGAACAGGAGAATCGACGTTTCGGGCATAAGCCCTTCTTGGAAGGGCTTATGCCCGAAACGTCGATTCTCCTGTTCCCTGGATGCTGCCTGACCTGCTGCGCTTTTCCAGCAACACATTTTCAGCTTTGGAATTCCCTCCCCAAGATTGGTTATTGAAGCTAAATCCTTCTCTGTATTCTTCCCCCCTCCGAACACCTTGTCAAAATGCCACTAGCAGATATAAAAATTTCAGTTAAACTAATAAATACTGATCAATACCAGGCCTGACCCACCAGCCTTAACTTAGTATCAGTAATACTCAGGGACTGCTGACTACTTTGCATATAAGATCAGGTTAGCCAGTAGGAAGCAAGATTTAATGAAACGTAGCTGTTCATTTCTTAACTTTTCATCCATTGAAACACATCTATCCAAACAAAAGAGGTCCAATAGGGCCCTTATGTTTAAATCTTATTAACATCAAATACAACGATTAGGGTCCAGTTGCCTCTTACAATCACCAAGATTAGGCTAGTTAAAATACTACAGTACACTACCAGAAAAAAAGTATCTTAAATAGCGCAAAACATACTGGCTTATTTTCCTAAAAAGGGAACAAAACTCAAAATTCTTGCACATTTTAGAAAACACCAGTTAAGGAACTTCAAACCTATTTTAAAAATCTTACTTCTAACATTTAGTTGCTAGCAATGTTCAAAAACTATATAAACGTAAAGTCACTCCCTTCAGTCTTTCTGAAAGTGTCCTGGCTGTAACATCTTCACAATTAAACTGGTGCAGTTACACGACTACAGAGAGTAAGATGTCAATTTTTATGTTCCACTGTGCTTTGAATTTTGGTTATATGCATTTTATACGAAGAGAATATACACAAGTAATTGGGGAGATGATGGCCTCATGGTATTATCACTAGACTATTAATCCAGAGACCTAAGTAATGTTTTGGGACCCAGTTCAAATCCCGCCATGAATTCAATGAAAATCTGCAACTAAGAGTTTCACAAACGACCATGGAACAGTTATCAATCGTCAGAAAATCTCATCTGGTTCACATTTCCTTTAGGGAAGGAAATTGCCATCCTTACCTGGTCTGGCCAATGTGGGTCACCAGACCCAGCAATGTGGTTGACTCTTAACTACACTCCGATTAATTAAGGATGGGCGATTAATGCGGGTCCAGCCAGTGATGCATACATTCAGTTAATGAATAGGAGAATTGCTTTCAAAAGCAACATTCAAAACAAACTGCTGATTACAAACTATGGAAGAATAATCTATGCTTACCTTTCAATGGATTTATTTCATTATTAGCATGCTTGCTATCCTTAATTGAGCTGAAAATACAAAATTGATTACCGGTAATTATAAAGCTTATAAATGGTTTCCCAAAATATTATTTATCCATCAACAGTTTTTATCTAGACCTTAAAACAAATTCTTCCAAACCTCCTGTAAAAACGTTGTGTTACTGGCAATGAGCACTTTTCAATATTTCAATGACATCTCATATCCCAGCCATAAAGAGTATAAGAGAACCATCCAGCACAGGAAGAGGACATTTGGTCCACTGTCAAGTCTTTTTACAAGGCCTACCCAAGTATTTCCACTCCTTTACTTTACTTTAACCACATAGCCTGACACACCTTCCTCTTCAAATGATTCATTCAATTCCTTTTTGCACATCATTACTTATTTTTCTTTCAGTGGCCAGTGAAGAAGGTTACATCAGATTACAACGGGATCTTGATCAGATGGGCCAGTGGGCTGAGAAGTGGCAGATGGAGTTTAATTTAGATAAATGTGAGGTGCTGCATTTTGGGAAAGCAAATCTTAGCAGGACTTATGCACTTAATGGTAAGGTCCTAGGGAGTGTTGCTGAACAAAGAGACCTTGGAGTGCAGGTTCATAGCTCCTTGAAAGTGGAGTCATAGGTAGATAGGATAGTGAAGAAGGCGTTTGGTATACTTTCCTTTATTGGTCAGAGTATCGAGTACAGGAGTTGGGAGGTCATGTTGCGGCTGTACAGGACATTGGTTAGGCCACTGTTGGAATATTGTGTACAATTCTGGTCTCCTTCCTTCGGAAAGATGTTGTGAAACTTGAAAGGGTTCAGAAAAGATTTACAGGGATGTTGTCAGGGTTGGAGGATTTGAGCTATAGTGGGTGGTTGAATAGCCTAGGGCTGTTTTCCCTGGAGCGTCAGAGGCTGAGGGGTGACCTTATAGAGGGTTACAAAATTATGAGCGGCATGGATAGGATAAATGGACAAAGTTTTTTCCTTAGGGCCTAGAGGGCAGAGGTATAGGGTGAAAGGAGAAAGTGAGGACTGCAGATGCTGGAGATCAGAGCTGAAAAATGTGTTGCTGGAAAAGCGCAGCAGGTCAGGCAGCATCCAAGGAGCAGGAGAATCGACGTTTCGGGCATAAGCCCTTCTTCAGGAATTCAGGCTTATGCCCGAAACGTCGATTCTCCTGCTCCTTGGATGCTGCCTGACCTGCTGCGCTTTTCCAGCAACACATTTTTCAGTATAGGGTGAAAGGGTAAAGATATAAAAGGCACCTAAGGGGCAACTTTTTCACACAGAGAGTGGTACGTGTATGGAATGAGCTGCCAGAGGAAGTGGTGGAGGCTGGTACAATTGCAACATTTAAAAGGCATCTGCATGGGTATATGAATAGGAAGGGTTTGGAGGGATATGGGCCAGGTACTGGGAGGTGCGACTAGATTGGGTTGGGATATCTGGTCGGCATGGACGAGTTGGACTGAAGAGTCTGTTTCCGTGTTGTACATCTCTATGACTCTCTGCCTAATTCCAGATCATAACATGTTAAAAAAAACCTCTAATCTCAGCACTTTTCAAAGTCCCTAAAATCTGCATTCTCTGCCTGAATTTCTAGACAGAAGGAGATTTAATTGTTTGTTCTACCAAAACTTCTCATAACTCTAAGCACATCTACTCAAGCTCCTCTTAATATTTGAAGAACAATTCCAGTTTTCTATTCTCATCACAATGAGAAATCCATCACCTTGACATAATTCTAGATTTTTCTGCTCCTCGAATGCGCCTAACCTGCTGTGCTTTTCCAGCACCACTCTGATCTAAACTCATAATTCTAGTAACGCACATCTGTACCTCTCTACAGCCTTGAAATCCATCTAAAATCTGATGCCCAGAAATGAGCACTAGATCTGAGACCTAACTGCTGACTTATAAAAGGTGTGAAGCACGAGCTTTTGGGAGCGCTCCAAAAGCTAGTGTTTCCAATTAAACCTGTTGGACTATAACCTGTGTTGTGTGATTTTTAACTTTGTCCACCCAGTCCAACACTGGTACCTCCAAGTTATAAAGGTATGGTACAAATTCCTTGCTTTAGCAACATATTTATTTATTTACAAAACCGGGGATTTGTATGCTGTTTTGACACCTTTATCAAAGTGTCTTCAAAAATTGCAAGCTTCCTCACCACTTCACAATTACAATATTTACTTTATTTTGCCTCTCCTCATTCTTTCTTGCAAAATGCTTCACAGCATGTGAATAACCTCTGTTGGATTAGAGGA
The DNA here is from genome assembly GCF_037043375.1 of Chiloscyllium plagiosum. Taxonomy (NCBI): domain Eukaryota; kingdom Metazoa; phylum Chordata; class Chondrichthyes; order Orectolobiformes; family Hemiscylliidae; genus Chiloscyllium; species Chiloscyllium plagiosum. The sequence continues at coordinate 48,532,634 of NW_028270166.1, read as the reverse complement.
GAATAAATAAATAACGATGCTGCCTCTAACAGAACAGGAAATATGTTAAGAATTTTAAAACAGCACAAAAAGATGTGCCATGGAAGCCCATTTTAAAGAAGCAAACCTCTTATTTGGTTCACAGTCCACTACAATCGAAACATCATTCTCGTCTGCTTTGCCAAAACCTTCATCTTTTACGGTTTCACTACTGCTTTGCTCAGTTCTTGGATACTGTCCTTTCTCTGTACTATCAAAATTCAGTTCTCGCATCTCACTTGTGTTTCCAGTCATAAACATTTTTTTGATGCCTGCATTTTCCTTCATAAGTCGTGCAGAGTCCATCTTGGGTGCATCCAGCTGCACATCATTGTCCATATCCAGTGTAATCATATCCTCCACTTGCAGCTCAGCTAGGGAATGATCCTCATCCAGGTAGGTGTCTGTGATGATCATGTATTGCGCCAACAGCTGGAGGTCTTCAGAGGGAGTCTCTACAGGAACTGAACAATGAACTTCTCCTGACCCCTCTGCTGTGGTTCCTTTTTCTACAAGACAATAGAATAGCATGTTTACATACTGTAGCTATAGAAAATGTACACATGGGACTCATATTTCTTTGTATGCTAAAAAATGAATTTTAAAAAATCTCAAATACTTAATTCATTCAGCAAACTAGAAGATCAGTTTATTTTTCATTCAAAAACTGAAAACATTCGTATAAATTCTTGAACTCAACAAGTGTATTACACACTGTATTCACAAATTAATGCCATACATGCATATTGTGAAATGTTCAATAAAAAATAATGCTACCTCTAACAGAACAGGAAATAAATTAAGAACTTTAAAACAGCACAAAAAGATGTGCCATGGAGGCCCATTTCAAAGAAGCAAACCTCTTATTTGGTTTGTATTAAATTATTTACAATGATGACCCTACAAATTGCCCATTCACTTTCACCATACTGTTAACTAACTCATTTTGATTTGTACAATAATTCTTTCTCGAAAAGAATGTTGACCCATCACTTCATTTTTGCACAATTTCTGTGATTCATTATGTAGCTTTGCGAAATCATGCATAACAACCGGAGCTAGATTGTAAATCACAACTCTGGGGCTTTGCAGTATCCCATTTTGGAACAAACAGTGAGATACTACTCTCCATTTCACTTTGGTCTTTCAAGCTTATCTTCAAATCCTAACCCTTTAACCAAGCTTTTGTCCTAACATCTCATTATTATTGCCATGTGTCACTTTTTTGTATATAATGTTCCTGTGAAAAGTCATGGTATACTTTATTATGTTAAAATTGCAACACAAACGTAAGTTAAAACTCTTTCCTTCTGGGACAGGAAATATCACAGGCAAAACATCAAACTCAAGTCTGGTTTAGCGCAACAGAAAATATTGATCAGGTTAATTTTTAAATTCCAATTTTCACTGTACTTTTGTCACACACAATTTGAGAGGTAGTGGGTACAATCGGAAGTGACAATATTTCAGTTGAATAAAGGGAACTATGGAGCTATGAGGGAGGAGCTGGCCAAAGTTCAATGGTGCAATACCTTAGCAGGGATGACAGTGGAGGAACAATGGCAGATATTTCTGTGTATAATGCAGAAGATGCAGGATCAGTTCATTCCAAAAAGAAAGAAAGATCCTAGGAGGAGGCATGGGTGGCCGTGGCTGACGAGGGAAGTTAAGAAACATATAAAGTTAAAAGAGAAAAAGTATAACATAGCAAAGATAAGTGGGAAAACGGAGGACTGGGAAACTTTTAAAGAACAACAGAGGATTATTAAGAAGGAAATACGCAGAGAAAAAATGGAGTATGAAGGTAAACTGGCCAATAATATAAAGGAGGATAGTAAAAGCTTTTGTTTTCAAAGGCCCAATTTTAGTCTTAACCATTTTTTTTTGCCTTTCACATACCTAAAAAAGCTTTTAGATTAGATTATTAGATTAGATTACACTGTAATATAATCTAATCTAAAATCTTTTTTAGATATGTGAAAGGCAAAAAAATGGTTAAGACTAAAATTGGGCCCTTGAAAACAAAAACAGGGGAATATATTACGGGGAACAAAGAAATGGCAGAAGAATTGAATTGGTACTTCAGATCTGTGTTCACTGGGGAAGACACAAGCAATCTCCCTGAGGTAACAGTGGCTGAAGGACCTGAACTTAAGGGAATTTATATTTGCCAGGAATTGGTGTGGGAGAGACTGTCAGGTCTGAAGGTTGATAAGTCCCTGGGGCCTGATGGTCTACATCCCAGGATACTGAAGGAGGTGGCTCGAGAAATCGTAGATGCGTTGGTGATTATTTTCCAGTGTTCGATAGATTTGGGATCAGTTCCTGCGGATTGGAGGGTGGCTAATGTTGTACCACTTTTTAAGAAAGGTGGGAGAGAGAAAGCAGGAAATTATAGACCAGTTAGTCTGACCTCAGTGGTGGGAAAGATGCTGGAGTCTATTATAAAGGATGAAATTACGACACATCTGGATAGTAGTAACAGGATAGGTCAGAGTCAGCATGGATTTATGAAGGGGAAATCATGCTTGACTAATCTTCCGGAATTTTTTGAGGATGTAACTCTGAAGATGGATTAGGGAGATCCAGTAGATGTAGTGTACCTGGACTTTCAGAAAGCTTTTGATAAAGTCCCACATAGGAGGTTAGTGATCAAAATTAGGGCGCATGGTATTGGGGCAAAGTACTAACTTGGATTGAAAGTTGGTTGGCTGACAGGAAACAAACAATAGTGATAAATGGCTCCATTTCGGAATGGCAGGCAGTGACCAGTGGGGTACCACAGGGATCAGTGCTGGGACCGTAGCTTTTTACAATATATATTAATGATATAGAAGATGGTATTAGCAATAACATTACCAAATTTGCTGATGATACTAAGCTGGGTGGCAGGGTGAAATGTGAGGAGGATGTTAGGAGATTACAGGGTGACCTGGACAGGTTAGGTGAGTGGTCAGTTTAATGTGGATAAATGTATGGTTATCCACTTTGGTGGCAAGAACAGGAAGGCAGATTACTACCTAAATGGAATCAATTTAGATAAAGGAGCAGTACAGAGAGATCTGGGTGTTCTTGTACACCAGTCAATGAAGGTAAGCATGCAGGTACTGCAGGTAGTGAAGAAGGCTAATAGCATGCTGGCCTTCATAACAAGAGGGATTGAGTATAGAAGCAAAGAGGTTCTTCTGCAACTGTACAGGGCCCTGGTGAGACCACACCTGGAGTATTGTGTGCAGTTCTGGTCTCCAAATTTCAGGAAAGACATTCTGGCTATTGAGGGAGTGCAGCGTAAGTTCACGAGGTCAATTCCTGGAATGGCGGGACTACTTCACGCTGAAAGATTGGAGCGACTGGGCTTGTATACCCTTGAGTTTGGGCTTTTGCCCGAAACGTCGATTTCGAAGCTCCTCGGATGCTGCCTGAATTGCTGTGCTCTTCCAGCACCACTGATCCAGAATCTGGTTTCCAGCATCTGCAGTCATTGTTTTTACCCTTGAGTTTAGAAGACTGAGAGGGGATCTGATTGAGACATATAAGATCATTAAAGGATTGGATACTCTGGAGGCAGAAAACATGTTTCTGCTGATGGATAAGTGCCGAACCAGAGGACACAGCTTATAAATACGGGGTAGACCATTTAGGACAGAGATGAGGAGAAACTTCTTCACCCAGAGAGTGGTTGCTGTGTGGAATGCTCTGCCCCAGAGGGCACTGGAGGCCCAGTCTCTGGATTCATTTAAGAAAGAGTTGGATAGAGTTCTCAAGGACAGTGGAATCAAGGGTTATGGAGATAAGGCAGGAACAGGATACTGCTTAAGGATGATCAGCCATGATCATATTGAATGGTGGTGCAGGCTTGAAGGGCAGAATGGCCTACTCCTGCACCTATTGTCTATAATGTCACTCATGATCTGGAATGGTGGACAAAGAAGTAGGACCCTTAGGCACAGTTAGGGAAGAGATCAAGTCCCTTTCCTAGCATGAAGTTAAAGAAATCCTCTGTGACAACTGGACTGTATTCACAGAAAGCATCCCTTACATTTGACAGAAATCAGTACCAAACAAGGAGTAGTCATTAAGAAGGTCGAAATTGGCAGGTATAATATGGTGGCCATCATGGAGACATGGCTGCAAGGGGATCAGGACTCGGGTGTACGGTGGCTTAGTGGTTAGCCTCACAGCACCAGGGACCCAGGTTCAATTCCAGCCTTGGGTGTCTGTGTGGAGTTTGCACATTCTTCCCATGTCTGCATGGGTTTCCTCCCACAGTCCAAAGATGTGCAGTTTAGGTGGATTGGCCATGTTAAATTGCCCGTAGTGTTCAGGGATGTGTAGGTTAGGGGCATTAGTCAGGGGTAAATGTAGAGTAATAGGGTAGGGGAATGGGTCTGGGTGGGATACTCTGCGGAGGGTCGGTGTGGACTTGTTGGGCCGAATGGCCTGCTTCCACATTGTACTGATTCTACGAATAAATATCCAAGGATATTACATCCTATTGAAAAGACAGGCAGGTGGGCAGAGGGGGTGGGGTTGCCTTGTTAGTAAAAAAATGAAATTAATAGCAATAAATGAAGTAGGGTCAGATGATGTAGAATCTGTGTGGGTAGAGTTGAGGAGCCGCAACAGTTATTTCCAGGCCACCAAACAGTAGTCAGGATTTGGGGCATAAGAAATACCAAGAGACAGAAAAGGTGTCTAAGAAAGGCAATGTTACAGTGATCGTGGGAGATTTCAATATGCAGCTGGACTGGGAAAATCAGATTGGTAGTAGATCACAGGAAAAGGAATATGCGGAATGTCTGAGATGGCTTTTTGGAGCAGCTTGTGGTGGACCCCACTAGGGAACAGGCAATTCTGGATTTAGTGTTGTGCAATGAGGCAAAATTGATAAGGGAGTTTAAGGTGAAGGAACATGAGGAGGCAGTGACCAAAATATGATAGAATTTACTCTGCAATTTGAGAGGGAGAAGGTGGAATCAGATGTAACGGTAGAACAGTTGATAAAGGCAACCAAAGAGACATGAGGGAGGAGCTGAGTACAACTGACTAGGAGAGGGCCCTAGCAGGAAAGACAGTGGAACGGCAATGGCAGGAGCTTTTGAGAGTAATTCAAGGGAGACAGCAAAAATTCATCCCAAGGAAAAAGATGTATAGTAAAGGGAGGATGAGGCAACCATGGGCTGACCAGGAAAGTCAGGGACAGCATAAAAACAATAGTGAAGCACATAATGTGGCAAAGGGCAGCAGGAAGCTGGAGGATTGGGAAGCCTACAAAGACCAACAGAGGACAACAAAAGCAAATACAATGTTTTCATTTAACTCCAAAGGACTTGAATATAAAAGCAGGGATCTACCTCTGAGGCTTTATAAGGCTCTGGTCAGACCATATTTAGAGTATTGTGAGCAATTTTGGGCCACATATGTCAGGAAGGATGTCAAGATTAGAGTGGTGCTGGAAAAGCACAGCAGGACAGGCAGCATCCGAGGAGCAGGAAAATCAACGTTTCGGGCAAACGTTTCAGTATGACATGTAATATCAGATTGAGAATAGTAATAATATGGGGAACATTTCCCTGCTTGAGAGGACCTTTCACCACTGGATTGAGTTTACAAGACTGGGGTTGGGGATCTCTCACTTTCACATGGGGTTTGAGGACTGGTGCTGTGTAAACCGAGATAGAGCTCCAACTGCCAGCCATCACCCAGGAGTCCCGAGTGGGCAGAAGGCAGTGGGATTCACTTGCTGAGTATGTCTAAAGTAGTTTAAGTTAATAGATGCACTCATTAGTTTGCATATATCTAAATTTGGTTAAGCTAATAATTTTGCTTTATATCAAAGCATATGTCTTCTTATAATCATTTTGATTAAATCTTAAAGAACCCATTAGGCATTTTCAACCTAATAATACACTGAAGTGGGCTGAAATCAAAGACTGGCAGGTAAACCTGAAAGCCTTGAAATGTTAAATCTTCAAAGAACAACTAGTTCAAGGCAGACTAGAAACTGTCCCACAAAACTAGGGACCTCTGGGTGATTATAGATGCAAAGATTAAAATGAAACACAAAACCTAACACAATTATACTAAATGACAAGTTTATAACTTAGTATAGGATCAAATGGAATACAAAAATACAGGCAGAACGTAATAAGGAAACAAAAATGGAAGAGTAGAGTAGCAGGTAACTTTAAAGGAATTTCAAAAGTCTTTCATAAGGAGTAAAAGGATTGTCAAAGGACTGCTGAGACCAGTTAGACTTAGATAAGATATGCAAAGAAAAACTGTTTCTATTAGCTGTTGTTGTAAGCACTCGGAGACACAGATTCAAGATCTTGGACAAGAGATGCAGGGGAAATAGGCGAAAACATGTTTTACAGAGTGGTAGCAATCCAGAACTGGCTGCTCAGGAGAGTGGTGGAAGAGGAAACAATTAAGGATTTGAAAATAAATCGAATGGGAACTTGAATAAAAACAAACTTGCAATATTACAAGGATCAAGTGGGGATTGAGATCGATGGGATCGATGCAGTAGATTTGATGGGCTGAGTGGGGTTGCTTCCTTTGCTGTCAGTGATTCCATGACTCGTTACAGGACAATTAGGGACCAAAGGAGAGCTTCTTGTGGCCATAGCCAAGGTACTGAATGAGTACTTTGCAACTGGAGTTCACGAAAGAGGAATATGCTGCCAATCTCTCAGTGGAGGAACAGAAGTAAGAACATTGGATATTGTGAATATCGATAAAGATCAACTTAAAAGGTTACTGGTGCTCAAAGTAGATAAGTCACACAGAATATTTGAGGAAGCTATAGGTAACAGTAATAATTGTAAACATTCTTCCCACAATCTTCAAATCCTCAAGGTATGGGAATGATGCCAGAGGATTGAATTTTCCACATGTCATATTCTTCTTCAAAAACAAAAGGAATAAACCTGGCTACTACAGGCCTTGGCCAAATAGCACTAGTGGAAAAACTTTTGATTATTAATTGTGGTAAATAAATTGGTAATAGTAAAAATGTCAGTTAATAAATGATAGCCAACACAAATCTATTAAAGGAAAATGGTGTTTCACTAACTTGAGTGAGTTCTTTGACAAAATAATGGATAGGGTTGACAAGGGGACTGCACATGAGGTTGAGTCCAAGGACTCTCGGAGTATCTCATAACAGGTCAACTTGCAAAATTGAAGGCAATGGGTTAAAAGTCAGTGGCTGATGAATTACAAAATCAGGTAAAGAGCAGAAAGGGTAGTGGTGAGTAGTTGTTTTTCAGATCAGAGAGAGAGATATGTGTGATGCACTCAGGGTGTATTAGGACTACTTCCCTTTATTATATAACTTAATAACCTAGACTTGAGTTCCCTATCACCATCAAGTTTTCTCTTCAGATCAGTGCATAAAAAAAATCGTGTCAATTAACTTAAATTCCTCTGATTCTCAAGCCTTCCTCTCATGGGAACAATTCCTCCCCATCTACTCTGTTCAGACCCCTCATGATTCTGATCTAACATCCTATTTTCCTATATCCTATCCTAAATGTATAAATTATTCCCAGTGGTAGAAGGATGATCAATAACCAGGCAACTTATTAATAAAAGAATCTGCTAGTTATGATGATCTGGAATGCAGTACCTGAAAGGATGCCAGCAGCAAATTCAATACTAATCTTCAAAATGGAATGAGGTATTTTCTTGAAGGGGTAAAAATTTCAGGAACGTAAGAAAGAAATCAGTAAAACTAATGGGATAACTATTTCAAAGAGCCAGCACATGCACACTGAGCTAAATGGAAACCTTCTGCATTATATCAATGTGTGATTCTTGTCTCTGTTCTCGGTAGTGATTACAGCAAACTAATTATCTTCTATTTCTCCCTTACTAAAGTCATCAACGACTACGTTACAGAGCACTAACTGGTTGAGGAGATCGTAGATGAACAATGTTCAAAGGGCTACAACCTGGATACAAAATAATACTAACACACAATGGCTTACCTCCAACAACACTTGCTGGTCCTGATAGGATATTAGTTTCCTAAAGGTAAGAGGAACACAATACATTAGAGATACAGAAATACAAAAGTATTTGACAAAGATATGTTATTTACATTGTTGCATAAAGCAGAGCATGCTAAACTCTAGGTTGTGACCCCCAGTAGAGTGACCAGCCAAAGATTTACGGTCACAGGCTCTGATGCAGTAATAGTTGCTGTGGAGCTCTGACTGAGTGTTAACAGCTGTGAGGCCTCTTTAAATCTCTCAGTTTTATAAAATAGTGGGTATGACCCAACAAAGTCCAAATCCTGCTGTAAATCCTCACCGTAGTCATCTTTTATGTGCAGAAACTCTACCTGGCAGTGCTATGTCACAGCCAATTGACCGATACAGTTGCCCTTCATTTGAAAGAATAGTATATTCAGTCAACCTTCTACTGAAGCAATGGTTGCTGATTGCCTGGCAGGAGGGGAGAAAATCCTTGGTACTGTCAGTGCTCCCAATAAGGATAAACCAGAACAACTTCAGAGTTGGTTGAGATTCGGGGGAGGCCATTGGACTTGCATTGTGATGTCGTAGTAGTGACCATACCCCAGGCCAAGAAAGCCTGGGTTCAGGTCTTACCTGTTGCAGAAGTGCGGCAATACATCTGTGAACAGGTTAATTAAAAATAAAGAGCTGGGTTCTTCCTCATTGAGGGAGTTGACATCTGGATAGTAAAATTACTCTAGTGTTAGTATTAAACAATAAATTCATAATAAGACCCTTGTAAAGCTTTTGCTTCTTAATTCATTAGCTGGATATCAGTGTGAGAAACAATCAGGGCCACCTCTCTGATGTCCTGAATGCCAGTTCTTTCTAAGACAATAACTGGCTTACTTACAAATTATTTGAAGTCTTTCATTTTTCTCACAGACATATTTTGAACAAATTACTTAAGAAAACTAGTTGAGGACATTATTTTGAAGCATTACTTTAATTTGCTCTCAATTCCCCACTGAAGTTTTTGAAATCCAAAACAGCCTGCACACAATAAGTAAGGCAGTTTAACACTTGCCAAAAGTTTTAACTGTAGAAATTTGGACTCTAGATAATCTGACATATATCAGTTATTTTGCTACATTATGTTTTCTCAGTAAATTTTTGTCCTCATTAAAGGTGAAAAGAAACAGAGTACCTTTCTAAGACAAAGCAGAGTTTTTAGTCTGGATTTTGCAACACATCCCTGAGAATGCACTTACATGCTGCTCTTTAAAATTCTGTTCTCTACAATCTTCTGCCTCCTCACCCACCACCATGTGCCCTAAAGAATAAAGCAAATGAAGCACATAGGCCAGTTAATTTATCTTGCTGAAAGTTAGAAACCATAGCTTGCTCATGGAATCACACAATCCAAAGGGTTGTTTACAAGCCAACTGTGCCTGTGCTTTCAAAGAGTTACCCAATCATTTCCACTTCCCTGCTCTTTGTCTTGTTATGCGCCCAAAGAAACCAACACATTTAAAAAGAGATCAATGTTCCAGTAAGCAACAGAAAGAACCAAAGGTCAAGATTTCACTATTAAAGATTTTTGCTCAACTAAAATCAACAGATCAAACAACATACTGAGATACCAACAGTTCCACGCACTGTAAGACTGGCCTGACCAACAGCCTTGTAAATACAGCTCAAGCCATTTGCTCACCATGCATACTTGATGCTTAAATAGAGTCTATCCAAGAGTGGCACGGTGGCTCAGTGGTTAGCACTGCTGCCTCATAGCGCTAGGGACCCAGGTTCGATTCCAGCCTCGGGCGACTGTCAGTGTGGAGTTTGTATATTCTCCCCGTGTCTGAATGAGTTTCCTCTGCATGTTCCGGTTTCCTCCATAGTCCAAAGATGTGCAGGTAAGGTGAATTGGCCATGTTAAATTGCCCATAGTGTTCATGGGTCTGTAGGTGCATTAGTCAAAGGAAATACAGAGTAATAGGGTAGAGAAATGGGTCTGGGTGAGATACACTTCAGAGGGTCGGTGTGGACTTGTTGGGCTGAATGACCTGTTTCCATACTGTAGGGATTCTATGAAACCATCCTGCAAGGTAATGGCTACCTTGACCAGAACACTTTTTGTTATATCCTATGCAAATTTAAATGGGCCCAAAGCTGCCAATTTCAGTCCTGAAAATTGCTCACTCTACCTGGAATAAGAGTACAGTATCGCTAAGATTTGAGCATTCCAGAGTGCTGAAAGAGGTACCTAGAAAAAATAGTGGATGCATTCGCAGTTAGTTCAAAGTTCTGTCATTTATGTAAAGTGGCAATTGGAATCCAACCATTTCAGGAAGAAAGGAAAATGGAAAGTGGAAAACTGTGGACATTTAGCTTGATATCAGTAGTAGGGAAGACGTTGGAATCCATTTTACAGGATATGATAACAGGATATTTAGAAAATAACATTAAAATTGGGCAGAGTTAATATGTTTTGATGAAAGGGAAATCAACAAATTTGATGTAAATAAACAAGTGGATGTGGTGTATTTGGATTTTCTGAAAATTTTGATAAGAACCAACACAAAGTTTTTTTTTAAGAATCCCGACTGTGTGGAAACAAGACATTCAGCCCAACAAGTCCACACTGACCCTCCGAAGTGCAACCCACCCTGACCCATTCGCCCACCCTATTATTCAACATTAACCCCTGACTAATGCACCTAACCTACACATTCCTGAACACTATGTGCAATTTGGTATGATCAATTCATCTAACTTTGGATCGAGGGAGGAAACCAGAGCATCAGGAGGAAACCCATGCACACAAGAATGTGCAAACTCCATACAGACAGTCGCCCGAGGCTAGAATCAAACCCAGGTCCCTGGCGCTGTGAGGCAGCAGTGCTAACAACTGAGCCACTTGTTTAAATCAAGGGGATTTAGATTCAGTCAATGGGCTAGAACATGGCAGATGGAATATAATGTGAAAAAATGTCAAGTTATTCACTTTGGTAGAAACAGAACAGAAAGACTGAACATTTCATAAACAGTCAGCTGTTGGGAAGTACGAGTGTCAAAACAGACGTTTTGTCCTTGTTCATGAGTCAGTTAGTTAGAATGCAAATATACAGCAGCAACTTGGAAGCCAAATATTATGATGGCTTTTATCTCAGGGAATTTGAGTTGAAGAGGAAAGCTGGCCTGCTGTAGTTTTATAGAGTCTTGGTGAGACCTCACCTGAGTATTGTGCAGAGGTTTGGTCCATTTACTTAAGGAGAGTTATACTTGCCATAGAGAGTGTGCACTAGATTAATCTCTGGGAAGGCAGGATTGCTTTTGAAGTGACTTGGTCCATATTCCCTAAACCTTTGAATAATGAAAATAACTTCCCTTTTATTTTTACAAGGTGTGGCAGAATGGATACAAATGAGATAGGTCCCTTGGCTGGTGATATAGTTAAGGGGTGGTCCATTTTAAACTGAAATGAGGAAGAATTTCACCAAAGGGTGGTGTATCTTTGGAATTCTCTACCACAAAATGCTGTGGAGACTCAATCATTGAGCATGTTCAAGACAGAAATTAAAGGATTTATGATGATTAATCGCTTCAAAGGATGCGTGTGTGCAGGAAAATAGTACTGAGTAGTACTGAAGTAGATGACCAGTCATGATTTCAATGAGCAATAAAATAGGCTTGACAAAATAATGACTACTCTTATATCTACATTCCTAAGACAATCAGATCTTTGTGCTCAGAGTTCTGCAATCTCCATCCATTTAAATAATATGCTTTTTTATTCTTCCTGCTGAAAAGTGGACAACTTCACACATTCCTACGTTCTACTTCAATTGGGAACTTTCTCTCCACCCACTTAACTTACCTATATCCCACTGCAGGCTCCTTATGTCCCCTTCACAACTTACTTTCCTATCTATCCTTTTGTCATCAGTGAATTTAGTAACAAAGATTTGGTCCCTTCATTCAATTCATTGATATAATTTGTAAATGCTTAGGTTGCAGCAATGCTTCCTGCAGCACTAGCTTGTTACATCTCACCAACACAAAAGCAGCCGAGTTATGCCCGCTCTTGTTCCTGTCAGTTAAATAATCCTCTATCTTGCTGATATGTTACCCTCTACGCATCATTATATTTTGTATAGTAACCATTGATGCAATGCCTTCTCAAATACTTTTTGGAAATTAAGTGTTGCATAGTTACAGGTTCCCCTTTAATCATTCTGTTACATCCGTAAAAAACTAATAAATGTTGTTAAACATGATTTCTCTTTCACAACAGCATGCTGACTGCATTGAGATTTAAGTTCCCACTATGATCTCCTTAATAATACATTACAGCATTTTCTCTGTGATAGATTTTATGCTAACAGGTCTGTAGTTTCCTGTTTCTGTCTGTCTCCTTTCTTGAATGGAGGATCACATTAGCTATTCTCCAATCTACTGGACCTTTCTAGAATCCAGGGAAGCTTGGAAAATGAAAATCAATGCATCAACTTTCTGAGCAGTCACTTATATTAAGAGCATCAAGAAGTAAGGACTTGTCAGCTTTTAGATTTAATAAGTTTGTCAGTGTTCTTTCCTTTGTAATTGTTTTAATTTGTTCACTTCCTTTCACCTCCTAATTTGAAATTATTTCCGGAATGTTATATGTATCCAATGAAGAGAGATGTCAAAATATTTTTTCAATTGATCCACAATTATGGTATTTGTCCATTATTATTCCCGTGACTTTCGCTCTAAAGGACCAGCATCATTTACTCTTTTCCTATTTAAATTTTTTTTAGATTAGATTCCCTACAGTGTGGAAACAGGCCCTTCAGCCCAACAGGTCCACACCGACCCTCCAAAGAGTAACCCACCCAGACCCATTCCCCTACATTCACCCCTGACTAATGCACCTAACACAATGGGCAATTTAGCATGGCCAATTCACCTGACCTGCACATCTTTGGATTGTGGGAGGAAACTGGAGCACCCGGAGGGAACCCACGCAGACACGGGGAGAATGTACAAACTCCACACAGTACTAAAGAAACTTTTTAAATTTCTCACTAGCTTTCTCTTGTACTCAATTATATCCCTCATTATTAATATTTTATTTGTTCTTTGCTGTGTATTTATATTCTGCTCAATCCTGTGATCTGCCAATAATATTTACAGAATTATACTTTTTTCTTTCAATTTGACACTATCTTTAACTTCCTTAATTAGCAGCAAATGGAGTGTCCTGCTCTCAGAGTATTTCTTTCTCACAGTGTCTGTGTTCTTTGGTTACCGACCCTAACAGAAATTAAGTTTGACCCAAGCTAGCCTCATCAAAAGTTTTCATCAGTTTGTTGAGAAATAGTGATTTTATGGATTAGACCAATGCCCTTGTACTTTGGAGATTTAGATTTGAATCACAACTTCAAAAATAAATTTCTTGCAAAATGGTTGGAAGATCCTCCAATGAAATAATTTTGAATTAGTCACAAGACAGCATAACCACACTGCAAATCTCATTAGCATTATCAGCCGTTTGGATCAACAGAATCGAGGGAAGTTTGGAAGGTGAAAAGCAATGCATTAACTTTTTCAGCAAGAAACTATATTAAGGTTTTAGAATGAAGACCATCAAGAAGTGACGGCTTCTTCTGAGATTTAAGCAAAATTGTCAAGTGTTTTGTTTTGCATCTGACATACCCACTGGAAATGAAAATCCAAATTCCAGTTAAATTTCAACACTACAACTTCCAGAATGGAAGTCTTACCTCAACCAACACCCACAAAAATGCATCAAAACAGAAAATTAAATAATTTCATGAATGTTGGAAAGTGACTTAATTTTTTTACCTTTCTCCACCCTCTTTGGTATTTTACTATCAAGAATCTCTGGCGTGGCTGTAATTTCATCAGGATTTCCCCTTTCCTTTTCTTCTAACTGTTGACAGGAATGAACATAGTGTGAGTCAAGTTTCTGCTGCTACATAGATACAGTCATAGACATGTACAGCACGGAAACAGACCCTTCGGTCCAATTCTTCCATGCCGACCAGATATCCCAACCAAATCTAGTCCCACCTGCCAGCACCCGGCCCATATCCCTCCAAACCCTTCCTATTCATATACCCATCCAAATGCCTCTTAAATGTTGCAATTGTACCAGCCTCCACCACTTTCTCTGGCAGCTCATTCCATACATGTACCACCCTCTGCGTGAAAAGGTTGCCCCTTAGGTCTCTTTTATATCTTTCCCCTCTCACCCTAAACCTATGCCCTCTAGTTCTGGACTCCCCCACTCAAGGGAAGAAACTTTGTCTATTTATCCTATCCATGCCCCTCATGATTTTATAAACCTCTATAAGGTCACCCTCTATCAGCCTCTGATGCTCCAGGGAAAACAGCCCTAGCCTATTCAACCTCTCCCTAAAGCTCAAATCCTCCAACCCTGGCGGATAAATTTTTTCTGAACCCTTTCAAGTTTCACAACATCCTTCTAATAGGAAGGAGACCAGAATTGCACGCAATCTTCCAAAAGTGGCCTAACCAATGCCCTGTACAGTCGCAACATGACCTCCCAACTCCTGTACTCAATACTCTGACCAATAAAGGAAAGCATACCAAATGCCTTCTTCACTATCCTATCGACCTGCGACTCCACTTTCAAGGAGCTATGAACCTGCATTCCAAGGTCTCTTTGTTCAGCAACACTCCCTAGGACCTTACCATTAAGTGTATAAGTCCTGCTAAGAGATGCTCATTCTTTAATATTGATTGCCTTAATTTTTGAAGGATTGTGGAAAATGGATTAATTTCAAGTATTGTGGAAATATGTGAAGTTGTTCCTTTAAAAGAGGTAATTGAAAGATAACAGTGGATACTGGAGATTTATTTCGAACAAGGCTTCCCTGAATCCACATGACCATTGTTAACCGTTTGCTTTGCCACAGAGCACTGCTGGGGCTGACTTGAATGGTGATTGACTTGGAGAGACGCTTGTTTGATTAAAGATTCTGGATTAGTGGTGCTGGAAGAGAACAGCAGTTCAGGCAGCATCCAAGGAGCAGCGAAATCGATGTTTCAGGCAAAAGCCCTTCATCAGGAATAAAGGCAGAGAGCCTGAAGTGTGGAGAGATAAACTAGAGGAGGGTGGGGGGTGGGGAGAAAGTAGCATAGAGTACAATAGATGAGTGAGGGAGGGGATGAAGGTGATAGGTCAGGGAGGAGAGGATGGAGTGGATAGGTGGAAAAGGAGATAGGTAGGTAGGACAAGTCCAGACAAGTCATGGGGACAGTGCTGAGCTGGAAGTTTGGAACTAGGGTGAGGTGAGGGAAGGGGAAATGAGGAAACTGTTGAAGTCCACATTGATGCCCTGGGGTTGAAGTGTTCTGAGGCAGAAGATGAGGCGTTCGTCCTCCAGGCGTCTGGTGGTGAGGGAGCAGCGGTGAAGGAGGCCCAGGACCTCCATGTCCTCGGCAGAGTGGGAGGGGGAGTTGAAATGTTGGGCCACGGGGTGGTGTGGTTGATTGGTGCGGGTGTCCCGGAGATGTTCCCTAAAGCGCTCTGCTAGGAGGCGCCCAGTCTCCCCAATGTAGAGGAGACCGCATCGGGAGCAACGGATACAATAAATGATATTAGGGGATGTGCAGATAAAACTTTGATGGATGTGGAAGGCTCCTTTAGGGCCTTGGATGGAGGTGAGGGAGTAGGTGTGGGCGCAAGTTTTACAGTTCCTGCGGTGGCAGGGGAAGGTGCCAGGATGGGAGGGTGGGTTGTAGGGGGAGCGTGGACCTGACCAGGTAGTCACTGAGGGAATGGTCTTTGTGGAAGGCGGAAAGGGGTGGGGAGGGAAATATATCCCTGGTGGTGGGGTCTTTTTGGAGGTGGCGGAAATGTCGGCGGATGATTTGGTTTATGCGAAGGTTGATAGGGTAGCCCCGTGGCCCAACATTTCAACTCCCCCTCCCACTCTGCCGAGGACATGGAGGTCCTGGGCCTCCTTCACCGCCGCTCCCTCACCACCAGACGCCTGGAGGAAGAACGCCTCCTCTTCCACCTCGGTACACTTCAACCCCAGGGCATCAATGTTGACTTCAACAGTTTCCTCATTTCCCCTTCCCCCACCTCACCCTAGATCCAAACTTCCAGCTCAGCACCTTCCCCATGACTTGTCTGGACTTGTCCTACCTGCCTATCTCCTTTTCCACCTATCCACTCCACCCTCTCCTCCCTGACCTATCACCTTCATCCCCTCCCCACTCACCTATTGTACTCAATGCTACTTCCTCCCCACTCCCACCCTCCTCTAGCTTATCTCTCCACGCTTCAGGCTCTCTGCCTTTATTCCTGATAAAGGGCTTTTGCCCGAAACGTCGATTTCGCTGCTCCTTGGATGCTGCCTGAACTGCTGTGCTCTTCCAGCACCACTAATTCAGAATCTGGTTTCCAGCATCTGCAGTCATTGTTTTTAGCTTGTTTGATTAAGTTCAGTTAGAGGTAAGTCTCTAAGAACAATCATACTGGATGAAAACCTGTGGAGAACAAGTTACCTGCTGATATCTCTTCTTTCAGAAAATAAAACCTTACGGTTGAGTTCAGGGTAAAAAACACTCTTTTTGGCTCTTTTGAAAGAGTGACTGAAGAATTATTTCATTTCCTGATTAACCTGTGTCTGTAAGACTTCAGAGACAACCATGTATAATAATAACTTGACTACACCAACTAGACAATTAAATAATAGGTAAACAGTGGCAAAAACAAAAACACAGGTACAGGTGAATGTTAAAAGTTTGTGAGTCCATTCAGTATTCTAACAACAGTCTAACAATAACCTATGATCAAAATGGTTTATTTCCAGAAAACCAATTTCTACAGAGAAACCTTTTTCCCCCCACCCCTCACCCTCTTTTTCTGAAGAGAGTGTATGTTTGCACATGCATTTTAGGGATGTTTAGAAGATTAAGCATATATACTTATATGTTACTGAATGTGTATGTTAACCAATTATTGAATCTCTAATTAATACATTTTGTTTTGATAATACATGAAGAATCGTGGACTCCCAAAATGTTGTACCTATCAATAGTCTTCAAATGATACAAAACATTATGGAAATCGACACCGATTGGGTTGATTCTTGGGGATGAAGTGCTTTATTTTGTGAGGAAAGGTTGAGGAGGTAGTGCCTACGTTTTACCAAACTTTAGATAAATGAGCGATTAACTTATTGAAACATAAGATGCTTAGGGCTGAACAAATTGTTCCCATATTAGTGGAACTAAAAATGGGGACACTTTCAAAATAAATGGTTTCCTATTTAAGACTGAGATGAGGAAAAAAAAATCTTCACTCAAAAGATCATGCAGTATTTCAAATTCTGCACCCAGAAATGGAGCAATGGAGACTGGGCCATGGAATATATTCAAGGCAGGGTTAAGAAAATTTTTGATCTACAATGCAGTTGAAGGAAAGGCCACAATCAGAATAGTTATAATCCTATTTCTTACGTTCATTTTTAGCAGGACATTAGGAAGGGCAGGAAGCTAGGAAAAAAATGGAGAAATGGCACTGTTAGTTGATGATAATATTACCACAACAGAATGGGACAACCTAAGTTCAGAAAACCAGGATTTGTACAGAGATGAGAAATTACGAAGATAAGAAGTCACTTGTGGGAGTGATGTACAGGTCCCCTAATTACTAACTATATGATAAGGTAGAGCATAAAGGGAAAAAAAAAATCGGAGCTTGTCAGGAAGGCATATAATCATGAAATATTTTAATCTACATATAAACTAGAAGTCCTAGCTCCCAGACCTGCCGTGTTTTCACCATCCCTACAGAACCCCTCCCCCACTCCCAGCTCCAGCCCCACACCAGATCCGAGCTCCCAGCCCTGCTGTGTTTTCACCATCCCTCTAGAAATTTCCGTCCCCGCCCCCATGCCCATCCCTGCCCCATGCCCGTCCCCGCCCACACACCAGGTCCTAGCTCCCAGCCCTGCCATGTTTTCACCATCCCTCCAGACCTCCCCCTCTGTGAGGATGAAAGATCAGTCCTCAGCAGAGGCCTCACCTTCATTCCCCTACCTCCCGGATCAATGAGTTCGACATGCGGCTAGACATCGAACAATTCTTCCGCCGCCTTCGCCTCCGCGCCTACTTCTTCTACCAGGCTTCTCGCCCACCCTCTGACGACCCCTTCTCCCGCCTCCAACACACCCCATCCACCTGGACACCCCGTGCTGGCCTCCTACCTGCCCTCGACCTCTTCATAGCCAACTGCTGCCGTGACATTTACCACCTCAACTTCTCCACCCCTCTCACCCACTCCAACCTCTCACCCTTGGAACGTGCAGCCCTCCACTCCCTCCGTTCCAACCCCAACCTCACTATCAAACCGGCAGACAAGGGAGGCGCGGTGGTAGTTTGGCGCACCGACCTTTACACCACTGAGGCTAAACGCCAACGTGCAGTCACCTCCTCCTACTGCCCCCTTGACCATGACCCCACCTCCCACCACCAAACCATCATCTCCCAGACCATCCATAACCTCATCACCTCAGGGGATCTCCCATCCACCGCCTCCAACCTCATTTCTACCCCCTGTTTCTACCTCCTGCCCAAAATCCACAAACCTGACTGCTCCGGCCGACCCATTGTCTCAGCCTGCTCCTGCCCCACCAAACTCATCTCTGCATACCTCGACACGGTCCTGTCCTCCCTAGTCCAAGAACTCCGCACCTACGTTTGGGACACCACCCACGCCTTCCACCTCCTCCATGATTTTCGCTTCCCCGATCCCCAACGCCTTATCTTCACCACGGACATCCAGTCCCTGTACACCTCCATCCCCCATCACAAAGAACTCAAAGCCCTCCGCTTCTTCTTTTCCCGCCGTACCAATCAGTACCCTTCCACGGACACCCTCCTTCGACTGACTGAACTGGTCCTCACCCTGAACAACTTCTCTTTCCAATCCTCCCACTTCCTCCAAACCAAAAGAGTAGCCATGGGCACCTGCATGGGCCCCAGCTATGCCTGCCTCTTCGTAGGATATGTGGAACAGTCCATCTTCCGCAGCTACACTGGCACCACCCCCCACCTTTTCCTCTGCTACATTGATGACTGTATCGGCACTGCCTTGTGCTCCCACAAGGAGATTGAACAGTTCATCCACTTTACTAACACCTTCCACTCCAACCTCAAATTTACCTGGACTGTCTCAGACTCCTCCCTCCCTTTCCTAGACCTTTCCATTTCTATCTCGAGCAACCGAATCAACACGGACATTTACTATAAACCGACCAACTCCCACAGCTACCTAGACTACACCTCCTCCCATCCTGCCCCCTGTAAAAACGCCATCCCATATTCCCAATTCCTTCGTCTCCACCGCATCTGCTCCCAGGAGGACCAGTTCCAATACCGTACAACCCAGATGGCCTCCTTCTTCGAAGACCGCAATTTTCCCCCAGACATGATCGCCAATGCCCTCCACCGCATCTCCTCCACTTCCCGCTCCTCCACCCTTGAGCCCCACCCCTCCAACCGCCACCAGGACAGAACCCCACTGGTCCTCATCTACCACCCCACCAACCTCCATATACAGCGTATCATCTGCCGTCATTTGCGCCACCTCCAAGCGGACCCCACCACCAGGGATATATTTCCCTCCCCTCCCCTATCAGCGTTCCGAAAAGACCACTCCCTCCGTGACTCCCTCGACAGGTCCACACCCCCCACTAACCCAACCTCCGCTCCCGGCACCTTCCCCTGCAACCACAAGAAATGCAAAACTTGTGCCCACATCTCCCCCCTTACTTCCCTCCAAGGCCCCAATGGATCCTTCCATATCTGTCACAAATTCACCTGCACCTCCACACACATCATTTATTGCATCCGCTGCACCCGATATGGCCTCCTCTATATTGGGGAGACAGGCCGCCTACTTGCGGAACGTTTCGGAGAACACCTCTGGGACACCCGGACCAACCAACCCAACCACCCCGTGGCTCAACACTTCAACTTCCCCCTCCCACTCTGCCAAGGACATGCAGGTCCTTGGACTCCTCCATTATCAGACCATAGCAACACGACGGTTGGAGGAAGAATGCCTCATCTTCCACCTAGGAACCCTCCAACCACAAGGGATGAACTCAGATTTCTCCAGTTTCCTCATTTCCCCTTCCCCCAACCTTGTCTCAGTCAAATCCCTCGAACTCAGCACCGCCTTCCTAACCTGCAATCTTCTTCCTGACCTCTCCGCCCCACCTCCACTCCGGTCTATCACCCTCACCTTGACCTCCTTCCACCTATCGCATTTCCAACACCCCTCCCCCCAGTCCCTCCTCTCTACCTTTTATCTTAGCCTGCTGGGCACACTTTCCTCATTCCTGAAGAAGGGCTCATGCCCGAAACGTCGATTCTCCTTGGATGCTGCCTGACCTGCTGCGCTTTTCCAGCAACACATTTTCAGTTATAAACTAGAAAAGTCAGACAGGCAAAAGCAGTCTAGATGATGAGCTTACTGAATGTTTTTGAATTGTTTCTCAGAACAGCATGTTCTAGAACTGGCCCCACAGCAAGCTATACTAGAGATGATCCTGGGCAATGAGATACGATTAATGAACAATCTCATAGTGAAGGGAATTCAAGTTAGCAGCGACCACAACAGGATTGAATTTTATATTCAGTTTGATGGAGAAAAGAGATGGTCCAAAATATTTTTTGCAAGTGCAATTAAGGACTATTTTGATGACATGAAGGCAGAGTTAGTTGAAGTGAATTAACAAAATAGTTAAAGGGTAGGTTAACAGATATTCAGTGGCAAACATTTAAGAGGATATAAAAATATACACATCTCAAAGAGTAAGAAATATTTTAATGATCCATCATCTGAAAGGATTAATATGTAATTAAACATAAAGGAAAAAGCACATGAACATGCAAGGAAGAGTGACATATCAGACAATCAGACAGAATATAACAGCAGCAAAGAATGACTAAATATTAATAAGGGAAAAGATTAGAGTACCACAGAAAGCTAGCCAGAAATATAAAAACAGCAAAAATCTACAAAAATGGTGTGCAACAGGGATCGGTGCTGGGACATTCACTGTTCGCAATTTATATAAATGACTTAGCTGAAGAGAACAAAGGTCAACAGTCATAGAATCATACAACATGGAGACAGGCCCTTTGGCCCAAACTGGTCCATGCTGGTCAAAATGTCCATCCACGCTAAGTCCATTTCTCTGCGCTTGGCCCATATCCCTCTAAACTTTTCCAATCCATGTATTTGTCCAAATGCTTTTTAAATGTTATTAATGTATACTCCTCAGCCACTTCTGCTGGCAGCTCATTCCATATGCGTACCACCCTCTGTGTAAAAACGTTGCTCCTCAGGTTCCCTTTTATTCTTTCCCCTCTAACCTTAAACTGATGCCCTCTCGTTCTCGATTCCCCAAACCTGGGAAAAAGACTGAGTGCATTCACCCTATCCATGCTTCTCATGATTTTATACACCTCTATAAAGTCCCTCCCCAGTCTCTTATGTTCTCAAGAAAAATATCCTAGCTTGTCCAACCTCTCCCTATAACTTAACATTTAGTCCAGGCAACATCCTTGTAAATTTCTTCTGCACTCTTTCCAGTTTAATAACATCCACCTATAGCAAGGTGACCAAAACTAAACACCATATTCCAAGTGCGGCTTCACCAATGTCCCATACAACTGCAACATAACTTCCCAACTTCTGTACTCCATGCCCTGACTGATGAAGGCCAGTGTGCCAAAAGCCTTCTTCAGTGCCCTGTCTACCTGTGACTCCATTTTCACAGAACCGTGCACCTGAGCTCCAGGGTCCCTCTGTTCCACTACACTCCTTTATGCCTTACCATCCACATTAAACTCCTACCTTTTGGATTTTCCAAAATGCAAGACCTCACATTTATCTATACTAAACTCCATTTGCCATTTCTCGACCAACTTCCGTAGCTGATCAAGATCCTGCTGCAATTTCTGATAACCTTCCTCACCATCCCTGACACCCTCTATTTTAGTATCGTCTGTAAACTTACTAATTATACCTTCTACATTCTCATCCAAATCATTGATCTAAATAACCAACAGTAATGGGCCCATCACCGCCCCCTGAGGCACTCCACTCGTCACAGGCCTCCAGTCCAATAGGCATCCTTCCACTATCACCCTCTGCTTGCTACAGTCAAGTCAATTATATATCTAATTTGCCAGATTCCATGTGATCTAACCTTCCAGAGCAGCCTACCATGTGGAACCTTATCAAAGGCCTGACTGAAATCCACGTAGACTATGTCTACCACCATGCCCTCATCAACATTCCTGGTCACTTCATCAAAGATCTCTAACAAATTTGTGAGGCATGATCTCCCATGCACAAAGCCATGCTGACTGCTCCTAATCAAAACCTGTCTTTCGAAATGCATGTATATCTTATCTCTCAGAATCTTCTCAAGCAACTTATCCACCACAGATATTAGGCTTACTGATCTATAGTTCACAGGATTTTCTTTGCAGCCCTTCTTGAATAAGAGCACAACATTTGCTACCCTCCAAACTTCCGGGACCTCATCTGTGGCTAACGATTAGCCAGGTCACCCGCAATTTCTTCTCTAGCCTCTTGCAGTATTCTTTGATATATGTGGTCAGAACAAGGAAATTTATCTACCTTCATACATTCAAATACATCCAACATCTCCTCTACTGTGATATGACTGTCCCCAAGATATTACCATTAACATCCCCAAGGCTTCATGTTTTTCTCCATGGTAAACACAGAGGAGAAATATTCATTGAGAATCTGGTCCATCTCCTGCGTTTCTATGCATACATGTCCACTTTGGCCCTTGAGGCGTCTTTTTCCTTTTTCCTTTAATATACTTAAAGAAACTCTTTGGATTCACCCTAATCTTCTCAGCCAAGGCTATCTCGTGCCCCCTTTCACCCTTCTTATTTCCTCTTCAGTAAACTCCTGTATTCCCTATATACCTCCAGGGATTCTCTTGATCCCAACTACCTATACCTGAGCCATGCCTCCTCCTTTTTTTCTGATCAAAGCCTCAATATCTCTTGTCATCCACGGTTCTCTATTCCTGTCAACCTTGCCCTTCACCCTCAAAGGTACATACAGACTTTGAACTCTGGCTATCTCCCTTTGCCTGCAGACAAACAACTCCAATCAAGCCCTGCAAACTCCTGTCTAATTCCATCAAGATTTACCTTGCCCCAATTTAGAACTTCAACCTGTGGACCAGTTTTGACCCTCTCCATAACTACTTTAAAATTAATAGAACTATGGTTACCGGTCCCAAAGTGTCATTGAGTCATAGAGATGTACAGCATGGAAATAGACCCTTCGGTCCAACCCGTCCATGCCGATCAGATATCCCAACCTAATCTAGTCCCACCGGCCAGCACCCGGCCCATAGGCCTTCAAACCCTTCCTATTCATATACCCATCCAAATGCCTCTTGAATGTTGCAATTGTACTAGCCTCCACCACATCTTCTGGCAGCTCATTCCATACACATACAACCCTCTGCATGAAAAAGTTGCACTGCAGGTCTCTTTTATATCTTTCCCCTCTCACCCTAAACCTATCACTGTAGTTCTGGACTCCTCAGGGAAAAGACTTTGCCTATTTACCCTATCCACGCCCCTCATAATTTTGTAAATCTCGACCAGTTACCTATCCTGCCCTATTTCCCAAAAGTATGTCGCGTTTTGCCCCTTCCCAATTAGGACTCTCTATTAACTGCTTGAGGAAACTTTCCTGAATGCACTTAACAAGTTCCATCCCATCTAAGCCCTTAACACTATAGTTGCTAAATTTGCTGGTGACACAAAGATCGGTAGGAAAGACAGGGTGCAAAAAGGACTAAGGAGGCGCAACAAGATAAACATAGGTTAAGTGAATGTGCATAAATCTGGCTCAGGGAGTGTAATTGGGAAAATGTGAAAGTATTCATTTTGACATGAAGAATAAAAAATGGTTGGAGATTGCAGACCTACGAAATGCAGAGGATCGGTGTCTTTGTTTACATCAATTATAATTGACAAGTAAGTAGGAAAATTATTTATCGTGAGGGGAACTGAATACAAAAGCAGAGGTTATGCTTCAGTTATAGGTGAGCAGTGTTCCCCCTAATTTTCTTACTGGCTGGATGCCCAAGAACAGCAGCAACTTCTAGAACCAGAAGTCAATGCCGCAACAGACGTGTATAGAACATCAGAGTGGCAGCTGAGAAGGAACAGTGCTGTCGTGAGCAGCAGGGATGGACTCCCAGCCTCTTTGAGGAAACCCAGCACAGACTCCCTTCTTTAAAAAGAATGTAATGCTGATCTTTTAACATTTTCTTTATCTTTCTAATTTATACCTAAGATTTTGTATATGGGTATCTCTGTAAGAAATGGTGACTTTTTATACTTTTCGCTGTACTCATTTATTCTTGTACTTGAGTACATGTGATAATGAACCTCATTCTATTTCCTCCTTTGTGATGAGAAATACTATTAAGTTTAAAAAGTCCCCTGTACCAATGCACTAATGATTGACAAAATATTGATTTTTTCATTATTTATAAACCTAGTCTATATAAAGAACAAAAAATTCCTTTACACATTAACCACTATGTCACATTTTTTATAGATAAGAGTATCCCCCAAGGAAAATGGATCACAATCATAGAATATAAAAAAACTGAATAAAGTGTTGAAATATAGACCAATCAGGATCATCTAACCAAATAAAATAACCTAGTCTTGTTCCCATATTTCCTTCAGATTTTCAAGCAGGATAACAACAGGACAAGTTTCGAATTTCAGCACAATTAATGTCTTTGCCCCACTGTAAACAGTGACATTGCTTTCCATCTGTGAAATCAGTGTGCCAAACTTATAGTTCAAACAGCACTCTTTACAGTTAAGAATGTGGTGCTGGAAAAGCACAACAGGTCAAACAGCATCCGAGGAGCAGGACAATTGATGTTTTGAGCATAAGTCCTTCATCAGGAATGAGGCTTGTGGGGAGTTGTGAGATAAATGGGAGGGTGTGGGGCTGGGGATGTGATAGGTAAATGAAGGGGGGAGGTGATAGATCGGAGAAGAGAATGGAGTGGATAGATGGGAAGGAAGATGGACAGGTCAAGATGGAGGTGCTCAGTTGGAGGCTAGGAACTGGGATAAGATGGGGGAGGGAAAATGAGGAAACTAGTGAAATCCACATTGATCCAGTGTGGTTGCAGGGTCTCAAGGCGGAAGATGAGGTGTTCTTCCTCCAGGCATTGGGTGGTTAGGGTTTGGCGATGGAGGAGGCCCAAGACCTGCATGTTGTTGGTGGAGTGGGAAGGGGAATTAAAGTGTTTGGTCACAGGGCAGCAGGATTAGATGGTGCGGGTGTCCCAGAGGTGCTCTCTGAAATGATCCGTAAGTTGGATGCTGTCTCCTGAATATAGAGGGGACCGCATTGTGTGCAATGGAAACACTAGGTGACGTGTGTGGAAGTACAGGAAAATTTGTCAGATGTGGATGAATTCTTTGGGGCCTTGGATGGAGGTGCGAGTGCAGGTTTTGCACTTCTTCCGCTGGCAGAGGAAAGTGCCTGGAGTGGGGTATGGGCTGGATCTGACAAGGGTGTTGCGAACAGAATGGTCTCTCCAAAATGCAGATAGGGATGGAGAGGGAAATAGGTTCCTTGTGGTGTGGTCTGTTTGTAGGCGGCAGAAGTGACAGAGGATGATGCGATGTATCCAGAGGGGTGGAAGGTGAGGACTGGGTGAGGGATTCTGTCCTTGTTGCAATTGTAGGGGTGGGATTCAAGGGCAGAGGTGTAGGAAGTGGAGAAAATTCTTGACCACGTGAGAGGGGATATTGCAGTCTTTTAAGAACTCTTTGCAGTTTACCAATATCCATGTTTTATTCAAAATTTTAGCTCAACAAAAGTAGCAAACCACTTGAGAACAAGAAAACTAGAGGGCACTGATTTAAAGTGAGAGGGGAAAGATTTAAAAGGTGGGCTTAGGAGCAACTTGTAGGGAATGACTGTCGGAGGTGGTGATAGATTCGATGCCATCAAGGGCAATTACAAAGGAGCGGGGTTGTGGGGCTACCACGGCTCTATCTCAGTGTAAAGTAACAGAGCATCAGCCACTGGGCTGACTGCCCAGCCCCCAATAACCCGCAAGCCCATTACACCCTCACCCACTCTGCACCTGCCGCGTGCACGCGCCCATGGCCCCGCCTCTCAGGCTGTGCGCCCACTGCCTGCCCCGCCCCTCGGACCCTGCGCGCGCCGATGGCCCCGCCTCTCAGGCTGTGCGCCCACTGCCTGCCCCGCCCCTCGGACCCTGCGCGCGCCGATGGCCCCGCCTCTCAGGCTGTGCGCCCACTGCCTTTCCCGCCCCTCGGACTCTGCGCGCGCCTACGGCCCCGCCTCTCAGGCTGTGCGCCCACTGCCTGCCCCGCCCCTCGGACTCTGCGCGCGCCTACGGCCTGACCCGCCCCTCGGACTCTGCGCGCGCCCACGGCCCCGCCTCTCAGGCTGTGCGCCCACTGCCTTTCCCGCCCCTCGGACTCTGCGCGCGCCTACGGCCTGAACCGCCCCTCGGACTCTGCGCGAGCCGATGGCCTGCCCCGCCCCTCGGACTCTGCGCGCGACGATGGCCCCGCCTCTCAGGCTGTGCGCCCACTGCCTGCCCCGCCCCTTGAGCGCTGCGCGAGCCGATGGCCCCGCCTCACAGGCTGTGCGCGCGCACCCACTGTCCCCGCCCCAGTTCCTGCCCCTGCCCCTCCCCCAAGTCAGGCCCTTCCTCCTTTCGCGCTTGCCCCCACCTCCGGACCCCACACCGTATTCCTTCACCTGTTCCAGCTGCCGTGTCGCATCGTTATCCGGGTGGAGGTTTCCCTTTCTCCGCTCCCCTCTGAAATCCACCACGCTGCTGTGAGTGAGGTGGTGCAGCGGAACCTGGCTGTCAGCCGCCATCGCAGCCGCTTGGCTTTCACACAACCTGAGACTGCTATTGCCAACAAAATGGCACCCGCGCTCTGTCCCCACTGCACATGCGCGGGGGGTCGGCGGTGAACCACGGCCGCGCGCATGCGCCTATTGGAGCGGCGCCTAGGGCTCCCCCACGCGGGTTAAGTGGTGTACTTACTGCAACATCACATCCCAGAGTGACTGGAAGAAGTAAGCACCTTGACAAAGCCTTGAGGTTGTGGGAATGCTGTGTAAATGCAAGATTTTCATTTAACGTGCTTGGTGTCAACAGTGATTTCCAAACCAGGGGGATAACACTCTGTCGTTTGTGTCAATAGATGTGTTCTCTTTGTGGATGGACTTCCTTTTCACATTTTCCATCATCTTTTTAATTAAGACAGATCATGTACAGTTACTAACTCTGGCTGAATATTTGTGGGAGATTCATTCAGGTGTCCCATTCACATCCACAATTGAACTGCCCAACAGGTGGTACAGTGCCTGCCTGCACTAATTGGGAAGCACACAAACCCCTTATCACTGATGACCATACACTAACTAGAAGTGGTGAAATAAAATGGAAATAACCTAATTTCTATACCTCTGATATTTGTCCCAGGCTTTTGTTAACTCATTTGTGGGATGCAAGTTCACTGGCAAGGCCAACGGTTATTGCCAAATTTAATTGGTCTTGAACTGCTTAAGTTAATGTGGTGTAGGGGCACATACAGTGCCTAACATTCCAAAATTTGTAACCATTGACAGTAAAGGAACTATATAGTTCCAAGTAATGATGGTGAGTGTTTTGGAGGGGACCTTGTAGGTTCTAACATATCTATTGCCCTCGCCTCCTTAAGTGGTAGAGTTCATAGGATTGGATGGTGTTGCCATAGAGTCATACAGCACGGATACAGCCCCTTCGGTTCAACTAGTCCATGTCAAACATAATTCCAAAGTAAACTAGTCCCATCTGTCCACTCCTGGCCCATGTCTTTTCAAACCTTTCCTGTTTATCTAAGTGTCTTTTGAGCCTGAAATCACCACATTCCACATGCAAACCACCTGGTATGTAAAAGATTTGCCCCACATAACTTCTTAAAATCTCTCTCCTGTCACCTTATAAATATGACCCCCCAGTCTTGAAATCCCCCATCCTAGGTAAAAGAGACACCCACCATTAACCCTATCTAAACCTCTCATAATTGTATGAACCTCTGTAAGGTCACCTCTCAACCTCTTATGCTCCAGTAAAAAAGTATCAGCCTATCCAGCCTTTCTTTATAACTCAAATGTTCCATAACTGGCAAAATTCAGGTAAATCCCTTCTTATTCTTACAACATAAAGGGACATTCACAATTTACCATAATGCAACTGTAACATCCTGGAGATTAAATTCAATTTATGGAGACTCTTAGCTAATCCCTGAGATTTAGTGACCTCAAGATTAAGATAATGTGATCCATTTCTTGTTGGTCTTCCAGTTGGGTATCTGAATTCCATCATTATATTTAAAAGTCTCCAAATCGCAACGACTATCCTAAACCCGGGACATCTGGCAGCCTGCAATAGGTCTCACGAATACCCTTTTCACCTGCTACACTCCATCTCCTGCATTCACAATTTTGGGGATAATGAAATATACTTAGGAATTTTAAACTTTTTTAGTATCTCTGGTTAGGAACTATTCAAGTAGTGGGATAATGCAAGCTCATTAACAGTCTGACAAGGCTCCGATGGCCCCCTTTAGACCAGCTGGTATTGTGTTTATTCTTGTAAACTGTAAGGCTGGTGTGGGCTTCTAGAACTATAATTTGAGGAGCCCCCACCCATCTATGCTTGACGTTCACCTAGAATTTCCAGTGTCTTCTTTCTGGGATTGTCTAAAGCAAAGCTGGAATTTGTAACATTCCCACCAAGCTAAGACTGATGAACTGTAAATTCCAATTTGTTACTTGGATGTTATACAAGACTTCACTGGGTCAGCCACTTCACCTGATGAAGGAGCAGCACTCTGAAAGCTTGTAATTTCAAATAAACCTGTTGAACTATAATTTAGTCATGTGTGACTTCTGACTTAATACTTCACTATGGCTAATGCATGAAAAACTAGTTTTTGAGCTGTACAATTTATAAACTAATACAACTTTTGGTTCAAGGTCTTTATGATCGTTCAATAACATTGTCTTGTATCATCTATAGTTATCATTCTGTCAACTATTTTTACATTATTTATTGTCACAATTGTAGATCAAAGTCTCATATTATTAGTGGACATTTTTAATTTTAAGATTTTTTTCGAAAAGGAGGACTGCCACAGAAAAAAGTATTATGGATGTAAATTCAGTGGTATAAAATAATGAAGGGCATGGTGGTGTGAATAACCGGGGTCTTTTCCCCAGGGTAGTTGAGGAGAAAGTGAGGTCTGCAGATGCCGGTGATCAGAGCTGAAAATGTGTTGCTGGAGAAGCGCAGCAGGTCAGGCAGCATCCAAGGAGCAGGAGAATCGACGTTTCAGGCATAAGCCCTTCTTCAGGAGTGAGGAAAGATTTGTCTAGAACCGTCTTGTCTACAACCATTGGTGAACCTTTGTTATGACACGGAGATGGACAGCTGAACCAAATCAACCTTTCTACCTCTGTATTCACAATACAGTGAAATTAAACCGCCAAAGACCTCAAAATGGGCCCCAATGGTAACGAACTAGAATTTTGAATAACCAAACCCAGACACTGCGAAATAATCAATTCCAGATACCAGTTGTACTTGAAATAAAAGACATCAATTTATTAATTATATTAACTTCAGCAACACAATAATCTAACTGGCCTGAAGAAGGATCACTGGATGCGAAATGTTAACTTTGCTTTCTCTCCACAAATGCTGCTACACCTGTTGAGTTTCTCCAGCAGTTTATACTTTTGTAATCTAATTAGTCTACGTTTTAAACTCAAAAATCTTTGTTTATACACACACAAAACAACCCCACTGCCCTCTGGCTGAACACTTTAACTCCCCCTCCCACTCCGCCAAGGACATGCGTGTCCTGGGCCTCCTCCAAACCCTTACACCCGACACCTGGAGGAAGAGTACCTCATCTTCCTCCTTGGGACCCTCCAATCACACAGAATCAATGTGGATTTCACCAGTTTCCTAATTTCCCCTGCCCCCATCTTATCCCAGATCCAAACTTCCAATTCAGCACTGTCTTCTTGACCTGTCCTACCTGTCCATCATCCTTCCCACCTATCCGCTCCACCCTCCTCTTCGACCTATCACCATCACCCCCGACTTTGTATACTTATCGCACTCCCAGCTACCTTCCCCCCTAGCCGCACTCCCCTCCCATTTATCTCTCAGCCTCCTTGGGCCACTCCCTCATTCCTGATGAAGAGCTTATGCCCAAAACATCGATTCTCCTGCTCCTCGAATGCTGCCTGACCGGCTGTGCTTTTCCAGCACCACACTCTTTGACCATTCACACATAAGACAGACAAACAAAAAGAAGTTAAGGGATATATAAAAGAAAATAACAAAATTGGCCCAGATTACTGAAATGATTTTCATGATGCATTGTTCCACAGGCAGAGGTGATGGTTTCTTGGTTGATTTCTGAACATGTCAATCTGGGTCATCTTTACAGTTCACTCAGATAAAGGCAGTAAAAGAGTCAAAGGGATGCACAGCATGAAAACAGACCATTTGATCCAACTTTGTCCATGCCAACCAGATATCCTAACCTAATCTAGTCTCATTTGCCGGCACTTGACCCATATCCATCTAAGTTGAGAGTGTTTTGCTGGAAAAGCACAGCAGGTCAGATAGCATCCGAGGAGCAGGAGAATCGACGTTTCAGGCCGAAGTCCTGTTAAAGGGCTCTGGTCCAAACCGTTGATTTTCCTGCTCCTCGGATGCTGCCTGACCTGCTGTGCTTTTTCAGCAACACACTCTCAACTCTGATCTCCAGCATCTGCAGACCTCACTGTCTTCACACCCCTCTAAACCCTTCCTATTCATGAACCCAATCAGATGCCTTTTAGATGCTGTAATTGTATCAGCCTCCACCACTTCCTCTGGCAGCTCATTCCATATACTCACCACCCTATGTGTGAATAAGTTGCCCCCTAGGTCCCTTTTAAATCTTTCCCCTCTCACCATAAACCATACACCCAACTATACGCACTCAACACACCCATTCCTCATTAAACACCTCCATTCTTTCACTCCAACATTCACACCCACCCACTCGCACACTCTTACACCCACATTCACACACACACTCAACCATACTCACTCAGACACACTCAACTCACTCACAAACACCTACATTCTCTCACACCCAAACTCACTCACATTCACCAACACACACCTACACTCTCTCTCATGCACACAGACCACAGGCCCCACACTCACTCTCTCACACTCACAAAATGCCTGCACTTTCGCACACACTCATTGGCAGACACACACATACACTAGCCGATTCTCCTGGCGTTATGGTCGGTAGCAAATGGCATTGTTTGAACATTAAAAAATTCTACCACCACATATTATTGTGTTGCTAAGTCATTGTGCTCCACTTAGCCAGGTTGTTTATGACCACAACTTTTAACTGCTGTAAATTGGCACATCACCAATTTAGTTGAAGGAAACTTGCTTTAAAAAATCTTG
Source organism: Chiloscyllium plagiosum (assembly GCF_037043375.1). NCBI lineage: Eukaryota > Metazoa > Chordata > Chondrichthyes > Orectolobiformes > Hemiscylliidae > Chiloscyllium > Chiloscyllium plagiosum. The sequence continues at coordinate 48,500,971 of NW_028270166.1, read as the reverse complement.
CTATATATACTGCATGGAGGGAATGTCCATCCACATTTAACAGTGACATTATTGTCTTCCATTTCAAAGAACAGATTGATAGCAGTTGAATTAAACTGTTGCACATAAGTTCTGGAACAAGTGACATGCTGTACTGTAAGTAAATCCTTTTTCAATGTGCTCTAAATGATAATAGTTGTAATAGTGAAAAGTAATGCTAATACCTTTAAAGCCATGTTGTAGTTAGAACTGCAGAATAAGTAGCCATTTTGCCCATCCAGTCTATACTAATGTTCTGTAATCAGGACAGTCCCACAAAAGTCAGTACATTTCTATTCTGTTAGGTAGCTTGACCCAAGCTAAAGCCCGTGGTTAGATTAGTTACAAGTAATATAATTATCCAGAAAGACGCATCATAAGTTTGACTGTCACGGTAGCTGCCTACTAGTCAAGGTAATATTTCAAACATACTCTGGTATATAATGAGCTTTCGCATCAACCACTCAATACAGCTTCCTTTGTCCACCACAGTGCATGAACTTTCCCAGTGGAATTATAGAACATAGAACATAGAAGAATACAGCGCAGTACAGGCCCTTCGGCCCTCGATGTTGCGCCGATCCAAGCCCACCTAACCTACACTAGCCCACTATCCTCCATATGCCTATCCAATGCCCGCTTAAATGCCCATAATGAGGGAGAGTCCACCACTGCTACTGGCAGGGCATTCCATGAACTCACGACTCGCTGAGTAAAGAACCTATCCCTAACATCTGTCGTATACCTACCCCCCCTTAATTTAAAGCTATGCCCCCTTGTAATAGCTGACTCCATACGTGGAAAAAGGTTCTCATGGTCAACCCTATCTAAACCCCTAATCATCTTGTACACCTCTATCAAGTCACCCCTAAACCTTCTTTTCTCCAATGAAAACAACCCCAAGTGCCTCAGCCTTTCCTCATACGATCTTCCTACCATACGAGGCAACATCCTGGTAAACCTCCTCTGCACCCGTTCCAGTGCCTCCACATCCTTCCTATAGTATGGCGACCAAAACTGCACACACTACTCCAGATGTGGCCGCACCAGAGTCTTATACAACTGCAACATGACCTCAGGACTCCGGAACTCAATTCCTCTACCAATAAAAGCCAGTATGCCATATGCCTTCTTCACCGCACTATTTACCTGGGTGGCAACTTTCAAAGATCTGTGTACATGGACACCAAGATCCCTCTGATCATCCACACTACCAAGTATCCGACCATTAGCCCAGTACCCCATCTTTTTGTTACTCTTACCAAAGTGAATCACCTCACACTTAGCTACATTGAACTCCATTTGCCACCTTTCTGCCCAGTTCTGCAGCTTATCTATATCCCGCTGTAACCTGCCACATCCTTCCTCACTGTCAACAACTCCTCCGACTTTCGTATCATCTGCAAACTTGCTCACCCAACCTTCTAACCCCTCCTCCAGGTCATTTATAAAAATGACAAACAGCAATGGTCCCAAAACAGATCCTTGCGGAACACCGCTAGTGATGACACTCCAAGATGAACCTTTGCCATCAACTACTACCCTCTGTCTTCTTCCAGCCAGCCAACTCCTAATCCAAACCTCCAACTCACCCTCAATGCCATACCTCCGTATTTTTTGCAGTAGTCTACCATGGGGAACCTTATCAAATGCCTTACTAAAATCCATATACACCACATCTACCGCTTTCCCCTCGTCCACCTCCTTAGGCACCTTCTCAAAGAATTCAATAAGGTTTGTGAGGCACGACCTGCCCTTCACAAAACCATGCTGACTATCCTTGATCACATTATTCCTATCCAGATGTTCATAAATCCGATCCCTCACAATTCTCTCTAAGACTTTGCCCACAACAGAAGTGAGACTCACCGGCCTATAGTTACTAGGGTTATCCCTACTCCCCTTCTTGAACAAGGGAACCACATTTGCTAGCCTCCAATCTTCTGGCACTACTCCTGTAGACAACGAGGACATAAAAATCAAGGCCAATGGCTCTGCAATCTCCTCCCTTGCTTCCCAGAGAATCCTAGGATAAATGCCATCAGGCCCAGGGGACTTATCTATTTTCACCCTTTCCAGAATTTCCAACACCTCTTCCCTACATACCTCAAAGCCGTCCATTCTAATTAATTGTGACTCAGTATTCACATCGGCAATAATGTCCTGTTCCTGAGTGAATACTGACGAAAAGTATTCATTCAGTGTCTCCCCAATCTCTTCAGCCTCCACACGCAACTTCCCACTACTATCCTTGACTGGACCTATTCCTACCCTAGTCATTCTTTTATTCCTGACATACCTATAGAAAGCCTTAGGGTTTTCCCTAATCCTACCAACTAAGGACCTTTCATGTCCCCTCCTTGCTGCTCTTAGCTCTCTCTTCAGGTCCTTCCTGGCTACCTTATAACTCTCAATCGCCCCAATTGAACCTTCACGTCTCATCTTGAGATAGGCCGCCCTCTTCCATTTAACAAGGGATTCCAATTTCTTATTAAACCATGGCTCCCTCACACGACCCTTTCCTCCCTGCCTGACGGGTACATACTTATCAAGGACACTCAATAGTTGCTCCTTGAACAAGCTCCACATATCAATTACGCCCTTGCCTTGAAGCTTACTTTTCAAAGCCACACATCCTAAGTCATGCCTCACCGCATCATAATTTCCCTGCCCCCAGCTATAACTCTTGCCCTGTAGTGCACACTTATCCCTCTCCATCACTAGAGTAAAAGTCACCGAATTGTGGTCACTGTCCCCAAAGTGCTCACCTACCTCTAATTCTAACACCTGGCCTGGTTCATTACCCAGAACCAAATCCAGTATGGCCTCACCTCTTGTTGGCCTATCTACATATTGTGTCAGGAAACCCTCCTGCACACATTGGACAAACACTGACCCATCTAACGAACTTGAGCTATAGCTTTCCCAATCAATATCAGGAAAGTTAAAGTCCCCCATAACAACCACCCTATTACTTTCACTCTTCTCTTGAATCATCCTCGCAATCCTTTCTTCTACGTTTCTAGGACTATTAGGAGGCCTGTAAAAAACTCCTAACAGGGTGACCTCACCTTTCCTATTCATAACCTCAGCCCAAACTACCTCAGATGGCGAGTCTTCATCCATCGTCCTTTCCACAGCTGTAATCCTATCTTTGACAAGCAATGCCACACCTCCCCCTCTTTTACCCCCACCTCTGACCCTACTAAAACATTTAAACCCTGGGACCTGCAACAGCCAATCCTGTCCCTGTTCTACCCATGTCTCCGTAATAGCCACAACATCGAAGTCCCAGGTACCAACCCACGCTGCAAGTTCACCTACCTTATTTCGTATACTTCTTGCATTGAAGTATACACACTTCAAGCCACTTTCCTGTTTACAGGCACCCTCCTTTAAAATTGATGCCATGTTCCTAACCTCCCTACACTCCAGGTCCTGCACCCTAAAGCTACAGTCTGGGTTCCCGTTCCCCTGCAGGGAATTGTAACCTTTGTTGCAACACAGATGTATTCTATGCCAAAAACCTTGTTCAGTCTATACTCAGGTGTCGCTGTGACAATGGGGTCCAAGTAAAGAGCTTCAGTTGAAAGCACATGCTTTCCCTTAAACATTGCACCTCGAAGATATTTAGTTCATTTCCATATGGTCAAAAGAATCTGTGAATGTCTGGCATCTGTGTCAGGCCATCCTTCCATGATAACGTTTCATAGTTGCTTCATTCATGGATCATTTACTTTGTTTTCCTGAAGTAGGTACGTTTGAACTGAGAGAAATTCATCAGATCCACTTTAAACACATCTTGCACTCCATGTCCATACTGTCTATTTATAAGTTCATTGGAACTTATGCATTCTAATGTAGACTTGGTAGTCTGCCCAGTAGGTCTGAGGTAACTATTTTGGTACCAGGTTCTTAGCAGATGTCAAATTTATACCTCTGACACTATACCTTTGAGGTTTTTGATGTCTGACTGATGCACATGTAAAATGTTTTGTGTTAAATCACAGTCAATAGTTTGTGATTGCTTGAGTGAACTGAAATAGTGAACTGTCTACTAAACAGGTACATATAGGACTTTGTGATACCAACCACTAGAACAAGTATTTCCTGCTCTATGTTGGAATAATAGGATTACAATTATGAGAGATCTTTGGACCCAGTGAAATTGGTTTACCATCTTATATGATGCATGCTCCTGGCCCTCTCTGAGATGCATCAACCTCCAGGATTGTTTTATTCCTTGTGCTGTAGTACTGCAGGCTGTAATTTTGTACTGGCAATACTTGTTTGAGTGTTTTAGCAAGTAGTTGATGGCCCTCCTGCCATTCAATGGGGTATCTTTCTTGAACAGCCCTCTTAACAATGTTTTGTTGGAAAGGTTTGGTATGTAGGAAGTTAAAAATTCTGAAACATCTCTGCAGGCCTTGTTTGTCTTGGGAGATAGGCATTGTATCTTATATCTTTGACTTTGCCAGAATTGGAACAGATCTCATAACCTCAATAATTTAGAGCCAAAAAAGGCATCTGACCTACAGTCACCTGGTGGTTGAAGACGAGTCCTTCATAGCTAGCTGCCACTTTCAGTGAGAGCAGATTTCAGGTGACCTCTTCTTTGGATTAACCATCACAGTAACATGAACAGCAATACACAAACCCAGGAACATTTTCTGTGATTCGGTCCATTCTCTGCTGGAACAGATCCTGACTGACAGACAAACTGAAAGCTAACCTCTGGAAGCAATATCCTTCAAATGGTTTTCTGAAAGTAGTGATATCTTGAGATTCCTTTGTTAAATGAACTGACTAATATCCACAGTTGGCATCCAACTTGAAAGAGAATTTGGTTCCTGTAAATTTGGGATTCAGTTCTCTTAATGTTGGAGTTTTATGTGGGTTTCTCTTTAGAGTAAGATTTCAACATCTTAGATTCAGACATCCTCTTTGCCATCTTTCATTAGCACACAGATAATAGAACTGCACCAGTCTATGTGCTGATGCACATGACAAATAATATCATCACATTTCACATTGTACAGCTCACTCTTAAGTCCCCTAGTATGTAAACAGTGCACTTTCTGGGAGGGCCAATGGAATTACATCTTCTCTGAGGTGCAAAACAGTGCAATATTTTAAGTGTCCTACAGCATTGAATTGTATGTTTTTTTAGTGTTTTAAGTTTTAAATACTGGGCCATGGCAGTGTGATCATTTTTGACCTGTTCAGCTGTTATAGGTATCTTGGTATTTTTGAGAATGGTCATATTAAGACCAAGAAATATGGGTGGCACGGTGGCACAGTGGTTAGCACTGCTGCCTCACAGCGCCAGAGACCCGGGTTCAATTCCCGCCTCAGGCGACTGACTGTGTGGAGTTTGCACGTTCTCCCCGTGTCTGCGTGGGTTTCCTCCGGGTGCTCCGGTTTCCTCCCACAGTCCAAAGATGTGCGGGTCAGGTGAATTGGCCATGCTAAACTGCCTGTAGTGTTAGGTAAAGGGGTAAATGTACGGGAATGGGTGGGTTACGCTTCGGCGGGTCAGTGTGGACTTGTTGGGCCGAAGGGCCTGTTTCCACACTGTAAGTAATCTAATCTAATCTAATCTAAAAAAAAACATAAGTAGGCTTTTCAGGCCCTCGCACCTCTACTGTCATTCAATAGAATCATGGTTGACCTGATATTCCTGTCGCCCTCATTCCTACTCTTTCCCTGTAACGCTTGATTCCCCGACTGATCAAGAATCCATCTATCTCAGTCTTAAATAATGTAATAAACCAGGAAGCCTGACTGGAAAGGAACATCTTTTATTGTTGAATGTAAAATAGAACCGCTACTCGTGGTGTACCTAGGTTAGTCACAGCCCGGGTCAGTGTTCTCTGCTTTTTTATTGTATCTCCGGAAATGCTCTTAATTTGTTTGTTCCCCATCACCAAACCACCGTGGTTTTTTTCCCTCTATTAACCACCACCTGTAAATCACTCTTGTTTCCAAATGAATATTTTACATGCAAAGCTCATATTAAGGGCAATGTATCCATTAAAAGTGAGGCAGAGTTAGGGGGGAGTGGGAAGGGACTGGGTCTGCTTTCTCTTTTCTTTCTATATCCAGAAACGCTATTACATAGAACTGAACATATTTTTTTCCCAACACCAAATCACTGTGAATTTTTATTAATATTAGCCATCACCAGCAAATCACTCATGTAGCCAATTGGATATTAGTGTGCAAAACCCAAATACGGGCAATATAAGTCATCATAAATAAGGGGGAGGTAGGGAAAGGGGAAAGGGGCCAAATCCAGTTGGAGTCGGAGGGGAAAATAAAACACTGTAGCCTCCATGGTGCCCACCTCTCTCTAAAGGCTTCGAGAGCATTAGTGGACACCACATGTTCCCTCTCTGATAACATCTGGGCTCGAACGTAACCATAGAAGAGGTGCAGGCAGTCAGCAGAAATGACCCTCTCCACAGACTGTTGCCTGGGCCTGTTTAGAGCCAGCCTGGCCAGCCCCAGGAGTGGACCCACAAGGGGGTACTCTGATGTGCCCACCCTCCTCTACACTTGTGCCTGAAGGTCAGAGATGAAGAGGGTGGGACTGAAGTGCAACTAAAAACACAACACAAGCTGTTTTAAATAGCTAAAACAGGAGTGCAACAGTCTACAGTCTATATATATATGTGGTACACAGACAGCACAACAAGCAAAATAAACAGTTGACCGGGCAGTCTGTGAGCCGCCACAATCTGCAGTTACAGGACACTGCAGCTACAGGACACTGCAGCATGCAGCTTGGGTCTCCTTTGTAGATATTCTCGAACAATCCATTTACACACATCTGGAGCACACAGGACTTGAACATGGGACTGTTGGCTCAGAGGTAGAGGCATTACCACTGTGTTATAAAAAAAAACCCAGGGCTGCTTTATCCTATATTTTCTAAACAACCTGTTCAGAGATGTTATTGCATATCTGTGGAGCAGGTGAGATTTGAACCTGGATGTCTTGGTCTGGGTGTAGGGACACTACCATTTGACCACAAAAGGGTCTCCTCTATTAAGGGCTGAGGTGATGAGTTCCTGCGGGCAGGCCATTGCCTGTTACCAAGGGAACTCATACTCAATGAGCTCCATAAGGAGATTAATTATTGATTCCCCATGGGCCTTGCAGGTGTTATCACAAATATACAAAAGGCTCTCTGTGGCAAGGCGATCCAAAGACTCATAACCATCTGAGAACAGAAACTCCTCCTCATCTCAGTCTTAAATGGGCATCTCTTTATTCTAAGAGTATACCATCAAATCCTAGACTGTCCCATGAGGGGAAACACCCTCTCAGCATTTACCCTGTTAAGCCCCTAAAGAATTCTATTTGTTTCAATGCGATCACCTCTCATTTTCCTCAATTCCAGTGAATAAAATCTCAGCCTTTTAACCTTTGCTCATAAGACAATCCCTCCACACCAGGGATTATCCTGGTGATTTTTCTCTAAACTGCTTCCAATGAGAATATAGCTTTTCTCAAATCAGGGGACCAAAAGTGTTCACAGTACTCCAGATGTGGTCTCACCAACATGTTGAGTTCCACACAAATTGGTAGCCCTGCTATTGCTGTTCAATTATGTTCACCAGGTAAAATATCTATTGCTTCCATGCAGAATTACCATGGCTACGTTTCACCATCACTGTGTGAATGCAAAGGTTGAGGTGACCCAGTACATGCAGTTAGATTTGCTACAGTGGGTTGTTTTATCAGCTTCCAATGATCCAGGTACATATCCTTCAGGATTATGACTAGTAGGATGTTTGCAAAAGATCCATCTCAATTTTGGTCTTGAGCAATTGTTTATTAATTTTCTTCAGGTGTATTGGTGTTAATAGTGGCAAAAGATTCTATCTGTTTGACTTTATCTACATTGTGTCACTTTCACAATGTGAAATGCCTGCTCACTTTCAGATGAAAGTTTCTTTCAGTCTTGTACATCTCAGTCAGGTCCCTCCCTCCGCCTTCTCTGTTCTGTTAAAATCAGATCCAGCATATCTGGTCTATCTTAAACTGAATCACTGCAGCTGAGGCAATATCCTGGTGAATCTCCTCTGCACCTTTTCAAATGCAAGCATATCCTTCCTTTAGTATGACAATCAGAACTGCACACAGTATTTCAGTTGAGGCCTAATCTCTTGCTCTTGCATGTAATGTTTGACTAACAAAGGCAAGTATCTCATATGCCTTCTTAACAACCTGTCCTTCTGCCCTCAAAGATCTATGAAACATGCACAATGAGGTCCCTCTGATCCTCTGTACATTTTGGGTCCTACCATTCAACATGTACTTCCTAGCCTTGTTCGTCCTCCCAACAGGAGTCATCTCATTTTTCAGAATTAAATTCCATTTGCCATTGTTCTATTTTGTCAACCCATCGATATCTCCTGTAGTCTAAGGCCTTCCTCTTTGTTGTTTACTACACTACCAAATTCCATGTCATCTGTTGATGATCATATCTCCTTACTAATCACACTCTTACATTCATGTCTGCATCAAATGTACATATCAAACAGGAAAAGACTCAACATTGAACCCTGTGGTATGCTACTGGACACAGACTTCCAGTCACAAAAACATCTATTGACCATCATCTTCTGCTTCCTACCACTACAGTTTCCCAAAATGGGGTGGCATGGTGGCTTAGTGTTTAGCACCACTGCCTCCTAGCGCTAGGGGCCTGGGTTCAATTCTAGCCAGGCAACTGTCTGTGTGGAGTTTGCGCATTCTCCCTGTGTCTGAGTGGGGTTTCCCTGGGTGCTCAGGTTTCTTCCCACAATCCAAAGCTGTGCAGGTTAGGTGAATTGACCATGCTATATTGCACATAGTGTTCAGGGATGTGTGGGTTAGGTGCATTAGTCAGAAGTAAATGTAGAGTCACAGTGTAGGGGAATGGGTCTAGGAGGATTACACTTCAGAGGGTCGATGTGGACTTGTTGGGCCAAATGGCCTGTTTCCACACTGTAGGGATTCTATGAAAATGCCATGGTTCCTTTGGGCTTTTAGCTTGATTTGATTTTGATTTTATTGGTGCATGTACAAAAGTACTGGAGTACAGTAAAAAGTGTATAATGTTGCCAGACAAGGTGCCATCTTAGGTAAAAGTATCTAGGAGTAGAATCTTAAGAACAAGGTAGAAAGAGAGAATAAAATTAAAAGATAAACATTGCAGTAATTACGGTATAGCATAAAACATGCAAAATAAGATTAAAAGTTACACATTGCCGACCTTCTTAGTTTTAAGCAGAAAATAAAGAGATGAAGCTGAAAGTTCAGATATTACAGTTTTCTTAAATGCTTAGTCATGGTGGGACTGCACTTTGGGGAATCACTGGAAGTGTGTGCTGAGCTCAGACCAGACCAAGAGACCATCTTGCTGGGCCAAGAGGCTGCTATGCTGGCCACTGAGAGACTGCCACCCCAGGCCGAGAATCTGCTGTGCCAGGCCGAGAGACTTTCAGGCCGGGGCGAGAGTTCACCAAGTTGAGAACCTGTCACACCAGGCCAAACATCATGATGGCAGGCCAAGAAACTGCTACACTGAAAATCCACCATGGCCAGCAGAGAGTCTGCCAGTTTGGGTCTAAAGTCCTACCATGCCAAGCTGAAAATCTTTCTCACTGGACTGGGATGCTGCCATGCCAGACCAAGAGGACACACTGCCAGGCCATGAGGCCACTTTGCCGAGTCTGTGCTGAGTCTGAAGCTGGAAGTCGGAGGCCGGGAGTCTGAGGGTAGGAATCCATAGCCAGGAGAAGAAAAAAGAGAGAAGGAGAAAAACACAGAAGGAAAAAGAGAGAAAGAAAGAAAAGGAAACAGACTGGGTAGATGAACTCCATCTGAAGTGTCCTCCTCCGTCGCTATTTTGCTATATATTTAAATTCATAGCTTCTTAATCAGTCTAACATGTGAGACCTTGTGAAAAGGAGAAAGTGAGGTCTGCAGATGCTGGAGATCAAAGTTGAAACTTTATTGCTGGAACAGCACAGCAGGTCAGGCAGCATCCAGGGAACAGGAGATTCGACGTTTCGGGCACATGCCGAAGAAGGGCCTGTGCCCGAAACGTCGAATCTCCTGTTCCCTGGATGCTGCCTGACCTGCTGTGCTGTTCCAGCAATAAAGTTTCAGACCTTGTGAAAAGCCTTTCTGAAGTCCATGTAGCCGACATTCAATGCTCTACTTTCATCTACTTACACAGTCACCTCCATGAAGAATTCAATCACATTTGATGGACATGCTCTTCCCCTTGCAAAGCTATAGAGGCATAGAGCCATATAGCCCTTTGCCTCTATAGCTTTGCAAGGGGAAGAGCATGTCCATCAAATGTGATTGAAGGCCATATAGCCCTTCAGTCCAACTCATCTGTGCCAACCAGGTTTCCAAAACTAAACTATTTCCATTTTCCAGCATTTGGTGGCTATCCCTCTAAACTCTTTCTACTCATATACCCATTTAAATGTTGTTACTGTACCAGTCTCGACTGCTTCCTCTGGCAGTTCATTCCATACACACACCAGCTTCTGCATGACAAAGTTGCCCCTTGGGTCCCTTTTAAATCTTTCCCCTCTCACCATAAACCTATGCCCTCTAATTCTAACTTGCAGTTACAGAGCTACTTATGGACACATCCCTATCTAACTGCTTGACCTCCTCATTGCCTCCAGTCACGTCATGTTATCTTAGTTAAAAATCACACAACACCAGGTTATAGTCCAACAGGTTTAATTGGAAGCACACTAGCTTTCGGAGCGACGCTCCTTCATCAGGTGATTCTACCTTTATGAGCTGCTGCTACTGGATCCAGTTAAGAGACGCATCATATTCATCTCACTGGAAAAGGTTGTGTGATTTTTAACTTTGTACACCCCAGTCCAACACCGGCATCCCCAAATCATGTTATCTTAATCTTTGATTCTTTAAGATATTCAGCTCTTAAAGCAACTGTACAACAGTGAGGCACCCAACAACAAGTGGGAAAGCCAGAGGCAACCACGACTCAGTCAAGAAAACATTTCTGGAACAGGGCAAGTTAATTAGTATGTTTCAATCATCCACTTCACCTTTAAAATATGTCTCTTTTCATGAGATGTTAGGTGTAGGGAATCTTAAGTGTACCTCTACATTAATAAAATGGAAATTAATCCTTATTTTAATGGAGCTCTTTCAGAGCCAGATGTTCTTCCTCAGAACCAGATGTATTTTGCTTTGTATTTCAATATGGGAGATGATGGCCCAGTGAAATTATTACTAGACTATTAATTGAAGAGTTCTGTTCAGAGTCTGTGGAATTCAGGCAGCTAATTAGCCTCAGAAAGGGCTTCTGTCTCCTTTAGTGATAAGATTCTATCTTTATGAGCTGCTGCTACTGGATCCAGTTAAGAGATGCATCATATTCATCTCACTGGAAAAGGTAAGTGGGGTTAGGGTCACTGGGCGAAAGTGAGGACTGCAGATGCTGGAGATTAGAATCAAGATTAGAGTGGTGCTGGAAAAGCACAGCAGGTCAGACAGCATTCCAAGAGCAGGAAAATTGACCTTTCGAGCAGGAGCCCTTCATCATTCCTAATGAAGGCTCCTGCCCGAAATGTTGATTTTCCTGCTCCTTGGATGCTGCCTGACCTGCTATGTTTTTCCAGCGCCACTCTAATCTTAGGGTCACTGGGACCAGTCAAACAGGCTCCAGCCCAGTGGGTGAGGGCATGTTGCTGTGGGAACAGATATTGCCACCAAAGGTCTGCTTCATGTACCACAGGCTGCTCTATTGGGATCTCCAGTCCCCTAACAGGGTCTTCAGGGCTAGGTCAGTCCACATGGTCTCCTCACATTGCACAAGGCTTATAGAATGCTACTCTTCACATTCTGTAGTGCTGGCAGAATTCCCATGGCAGTGTTGAAGTTAATGTACATCCAACTCCACTGGCTTATAATGGTCAGTCTCGAGTGAAGGGTCAGCTTATCTACCAACTATCTGCCTGTTCCACTTTGTCCAAACCTTGTGACCCTGGGAGGCTTCTCTTACAGAGCTGTCCTTAGTGCTGAAGTATTGCAAAAGTGACAAAGTAGTACACTTCACCAAGGGTGGCTCAGTGTTTAGCACTGCTGTCTCACAGCACGAGGGACCTGGGTTTGATTCCAGGTTCAGGTGACCATGTGTTCTCCCTGTGTCTACGTCGGTTTCATCTGGATTTCTAGTTTTGTCGCACAGTTGAAAGATGTGCAGTTTAGACGGATTGGGCATGGGGATTTCAGGGTTACAGAGATAGAGTAGGGAGGTGGGTTGGGTGGGATGCTCTTTGGAGGGTCAGTGTGGATTTGATGGACTGAATGACCTACTTCCACACTGTAGGGAGGCAGTCATGGTTACATGATTACCATGAGGATTAACCAGTTAATATGTAAAAACAAATCCCACTCCTGTACAGATAACACCAGGTTTCTCATGTATTTCAAGTGATTTTTCCTCAATAACTGTACTGAGACCATCTAGACCACTGCTAGCAAGAGGAGAATGCTTCCATTCCTGGCTGCATTCCGATCAAGGTCCCAGAGGAATATAGATGATAATATAATGCACCGTACCATGTGAATTCTAACCATAACAAGTCAAATTGTGCGATAATTTTTATTGGTCTACTTATCCAATTGATTGAATTAATGCATGTTGAGCCTTTTCAGTCTACAAATGTCCAAAAGGTAGTTGTACAAATGACTACCAGATTTCTGAGTCCAAATCAATCATTTAAGAAGCAGCAACATTTTGTTCATATTTTAGAGCATTACTTGAGTCAGAAATTAAGAATACACAGTTTAAGGCCTGTAACTGACACAATTAAAACTAGAGAATCCCTGTGTCATACTCAAAAAAACATTTTTGGATAAATGCAAGTGAATCTGTGCTCCAATGCTTCGTTTCACCTTCAAAATATGTTTCTTTTCATGAGATGTTAAGTGTAGGACCCTAACATGAATAAAATGGAAATCAAATAAAATGTAAATGAATAAAATGTAAATGTAAATGTAAATCAATTCCTATTATAATGGAGATCATTCATGTTCTTGTTCAGAACCAAATGTATTTTTGTTTTGTATTTCAATATGGGAAATGATAGCCTGGTGATATTGTCATCAGACTATTAATTCAGAGACCCAGGTAATGTGACAGATGGTGAAATTTGAATTTAATAAATTAAAAAATTTGGGATTAAGAGTCTACTGACGACCATGAAACCATTGTTGATTGTTGGAAAAACCCAACAGTTTAATTAATGTTGTTTAGAGAAGGAAACTGTCATTCTTACCTCATCTAACCTTCATGTGACTCCAGACCCACAGCAATGTGGTTGATTTTCAACTGCCCTCTGGGCAATTAGAGATGGACAGTAAATACTGGCCTGACCAGTGACATCCATATCCCATGAAGGAATTGAAAAAAAATTGTCACCGTTGCGCAAAACGTGCACAACCTTTATTCTCTATTTTTCATCTCATCTATTGCTGAATTCAGTTTGATTTTCTGATCACATTAATAAATCATACATGCCCTATAGCTTCCTTTCTAAAAACCACTTTGATTGATACTTAAGATGGATATCTTTTAATTTGATCATGGGACATAGGTCAACCTGTATTGACCAGTCCAATCATCCTTAAGGAGGTGATGTCCTCTTGGGCTATGGTAAATTGACCTGACATATGATGAATTGATGCCATTAATTTTTAGAACCATATAATATTGAGTTGTGTTAAAGAGTCAGCAGTGGGTATGTGTGGGTATCACTCAGTTGGTGGTTATTTCTTGTTTGTCAATAATCAAACAGTAAAAAAACAACCACAATTCTGTCGGAGAGGAGTCACATATTGTCAACTTGACTTTTTAAAATCACACTATTATTCAGTTATTGAGTTACTACTGACCTAGAGGCTATATGGCCATTAGCTCAATGAAACAAGGAAAGTAGTCCATGGTTTGTTACCAGGATGTGTTGTGACTGAGTCCAGTGCACCATCTGAGATGCATTGGGTAGATTCACTATGACTAATCCTTCTTACCAGCATTAGTCTAGGTTACTGATAACACTTAGGGAAGGTCGCCCACAGAAGCCCTTAGGCAAAAGAGACACTTGATCCTGACAAATAGGATGTGTTCGTTGCATACTACCACACAGCGAGTTACATTATAGATGAGCTATGGGATCATCTCTTTCAGACCTCATGGTAGATTTAACAGTATGTTCACACTACTGCTTAGCTACACTGAACTCACAGCTGATGAACAAATTGGAACTGATTGGTTAGTGTCAGTGTTAAAGATGCAGGTCTCTTTAAGGCTAAACCAAGACAGTTTCAGAATTGATTGAAAGCAGCTGATGGTAGTGCCCCTCTGAGCCAGGAGACCCAGGTTCAAGTCCTACTTGTTGGGGTGCTGTAACATCTCTGAACAGGTTAATTAGAAAATTAAAAGAAAATAGAGCCAAGTTCTTCCCTTCAAGCCTGGGTGTCCTTGGAGAGGAGGCACACAGTGTTACCAACACCATCAAAGCCTTGAGAGAGAGCTCTGCACTGTGAAGTGTTGGAGTACATTATTTCCCCCGGGCCTGGTTGTAGTAGCCATCAACAGGTCAGGCAACTGGCCAAGGAAGGGGTCCACAGTTCCTGACTTCTTGCTCCTTTTCTGTGGATGTTTTTGTGCCCAAGCATCCTTAGAGAACAAGCACAGTGCCAACCAATACCTTAGAAACCTTAAGAGAGAGGTGGACACCACAGGGGTTGGAGTGCATTATTTCCCTCTCCAACTTCATTTCAATTTCATCTACCCTCCTACCCTCCCTTATTTTTGAAATGCTTGCATTACTCCGTGGGCAGTGCTTGTTAATTGTTGTTTGTTTCATTAATTAATTGGATAATTCACTATTATTTTTAAGAAAAGCAAAAAAAAGCTGAGTTCTTTTGACACTATTTTGATTTATTTCCCTCCCTTGTTTCCTTAGCCTTCCTTCACTATTATTACTGTCCCCCTGGTGGGCACCGCTTTAATTTATTTGCTTAATTAGTCCAATGGGTAATCTGGTGTTGCGTCTGTGAAAGTTGAGTTGGATTCTTTCTCTTCTGTGGCAATGTTCATGCCCACATGTCCTTGGACAGGGAATACGGGATGTCCATCAGTACCCTCAAGACTTTCAGAGAGAGATGGGCACTGTGGGAGCCAGGCCTCTTCCTTGTTTCTGCCCCCTTGTTGTATTCTGTTATTATAATACATGGTCGGTATTGCTTATCATTTAAGTGGGTGTTTTGTTAATTTGCTGAGGGGTTTCTAAAATAAAGAGTTGGATGGGTTACTGCCAAGTTACTTTTTTGCCTGTAATGTGTTTGTGGAATCCCTTTAGATTCTCCTTTACCCTATTTGCCAAAATTATCTCATGTCCCCTTTTTGCCTTCTTGATTTCCGTTTTGAGTACTCCTGCAGCCTTTATACTCTTCTAACGATTCACTCAATCCCAGCTGTCTATACCTGACACGCACTTCCTTCTTTTTCTTGACCAGAGCCTCAATTTTTCTAGTCATCCAGCATTCCATACACCTACCAGTTTTGCCCTTTGCACTAACAGGAACATACTGTCTGAATCTCGTTATCTAATTTTTGAAGGCTTCCCACTTTCTAACCACCCCTTCACCTGTGAACAATCAACTTTTGAAAGTTCCTGCCTAATACGGTCAATTTAGAACTTTTAGATCAGGTCTCTCCTTTTCCAAAGTTATTTTAAATGTAATAGAATTATGATCACTTGCCCCAAACATGCTCCCCCACTGACACTTCAATCACTTGTCTTGCCTTATTTCCCAAGAGAGGGTCAAAGTTTGCCCTTCTCTGGTAGGCACATTCACATATTAAATAAGAATTTTTTTTTGTACATACTTAACAAATTCCTCTCTATCCAAGTCCTTAGCACTATGGCGTCCCTGTCTATGTTTGAAAAGTTACATTCCCCTACCATTACAATCCAATTATTCTTACAGATAACTGAGATCTCCTTACACGTTTGTTCCTCAATTTCCCCCTGACTATTGGGGGGCGGGGGGGTCTAGAGTACAATCCCCATCAGGTATTCATCCCTGTCTTGTTTGTCAGTTCCACCCATATAACTTCACTGGATGTTTTTTGAGGAACATCCTCCCTAAGTACAATCATAATGTTATCCTTAACCAAAATCATCACTTCCCCTCCTCTCTTGGCCTCCTTTCTATCCTTCTTATAGCATCTAAACTCCAGAATATTAAGCTGCCAGTCCTGCCCTTCCCTGAGCCACATTTCTGTATTAGTTATATCCCCGTCCCATGTTCCCAACCATTCTCTAAGTTCATCTGCCTTCCCTGTCAGCCTCTTGCATTGAAATAAAAGCAGTTTAATATGTCAGTCTTGCCTCGTTCTCTGCCTTGCTTTTGCCTGCCTTGACTATGTAAATTGCTTCCCTTACCTACTGTACCAGCCTCAGACTTATCCCTTGTCTCACTATCTCTTTGGGTCCCAACCTCACCCCCTACTAGTTCTTCAGTCTCTGTCCCTATGTCACTAGGTTCCCCAATAAAAACAATTGGCTCCTTGCTCTTCTGAAGGCCATCCCTACTTCCACAGAGGTCCAGTAGATCCAAGTGTATCGGCATTTAGAGACTCCCAATGAGTTCAGAATTGGAGTAAGTGCTTAGATGTAATGTATCTGGATTTCCAAAAGGCACTTGATAAGCCAGCAGATGGTGAGTCAGGCTTAATGGGTCTTTTTCAAGATATAAAGGTGTAACTAGTGATGCGCGAAAAGGGCCTCAATTATTTATTACCTATTTTAGCGACTTGGAGGAGAGGCAAAGTATAAAGTACCCAGATTTGTTGATGATACAAAATAGGTAGAGGGGCATGTTGTGGTGAGGACATAAGAAATCTGCAAAGGATATAGATAGGCAAATAGCTAGCTGGAGAGAGTTTAATGTAGGATGGTGTGGGTCATGCGCCATGGTAGAGAGAAACAAAAAGCAGACCATTACTTGAATGGAGAGGGACTCCAAAAGAGTGCAGCAGAGTGATCTGGGTGTTCTTGTGCATGGAACACCAAAGATTCATGTAATTAAGAAGGCAAATGGAATTTTGGCCCTTATTATTGGAGGTTTGGAGTTTAAAAATAGGGGATCCAAGATGGCGGCAATCTGAGTAGATCTGCCTTGCTGAGCTCTGCACCCAGCCCAGGAGTAGTGATATCTTTACTCCTCCCCCCACCACCTTACCTTTCTTTGGAAAAAAATGATGTTAAATGGTTGTGAAACCATTTAAATCCATTTGCATTGGTGCGTTGATTGTCTGAGTAAGACAGGTGGGGAGTTCAGGTGGCCAAAACAAGCAGTAATCCATGAGTGCCGGTTGTCTGGGTGTCTCTCGATTATCCGGCAACTCACCTCTCGATTATCCAGCAACTCACATCATAACGCCGTTTAAATGATAACTGAATGCTGGATTGCCTGGTGCCGTTTTTGCAAGGCCTTGAGAACTTATTCGGATGGTCCAGGATTCGGATAGTTGATATTCAGATGGTCGAGGTCCTACTGTAAATTCTTTTTGAGCAAGCAAGGATGACGAAAGGAAAGCACACAGCCAAGCCCCAACGCAAAGGACACTTGCTGAAGGCATCGAGTGTGCCCGTGACTGTCACTGCAGGTGCAGCTGCAGCTCCCTCGGCAGCAGAACGTTGCTGAAGAACTCATGGTGATCGCAGGGATGATCAAGGAGTTGATGGAAGACCATCATATTAAGCTGGAGCCAATTTTTGTCATCCTACAAAAGCATGAGAAGGAGTTGGAAAGGCTTGGGGAGCGAGTTGAAGAGATCGAGAGGCGGACCACGATGTTGGAGACCAAGGTCGAGTCCTCAGTTGTAGGCCCTCGATAAACAGATCCAGACCTTGATTAAACAGGTCGATGATCTGGAAAGTTGAAACTTTATTGCTGGAACAGCACAGCAGGTCAGGCAGCATCCAGGGAACAGGAGATTCGACGTTTCGGGCACAGGCCCTTCTTCAGGAAACTGAAGAAGGGCCTGTGCCCGAAACGTCGAATCTCCTGTTCCCTGGATGCTGCCTGACCTGCTGTGCTGTTCCAGCAATAAAGTTTCAACTTTGATCTCCAGCATCTGCAGACCTCACTTTCTCCTCGATGATCTGGAAAATCGAAGTAGGAAGAACAATATCCGGGTCATTAGGCTGGCAGAGGAGGTGGAAGGTGGGCAGCTAGCAAGCTTTTTTGAAGACTGGCTGCCACAGTTTCTTGTCTGGGAGACCGAGGCGGACCGGATGAAGGTTGACAGAACTCACCGAGTTGCGGTGCTGCAGATCCGGTTTGGATCGGCAACCCTGCCTGGTCCTGGTACGATTTCAAAGTGACAGGGACAAGAGGAGAGTCCTAGAATCTTTGAGAAGGATGGGGAAAGATCCACAGGCCCTGACTTATCAGGGAACTAAGACAATGTTTTTCCAAGACTTTCCTGCAGCGGTGATCCGTAAAAGGAAATTGTTTGATGAGGTCAAGAGTAAATTAAGGGACCTTGGTATTCAATATTCGATGAGATACCCAGCAGTGCTTCATATTACTCATGAGACAACGGTGTGGTCATTTGACTCCTCAGAACAAATCAAATATATATCCTGGACAATAATGTTTGGGTTTTTTCCCCTGTTGCTATGTTTCTGGTAACCCTTTTCTTAAAGAAGTTGCTTTTTTTTCTCTGATTAGGATTGGTGTTGGTACATAGTTGGGGGTGTGCAGAGTGTTCATTATTTTGTTGGTTTCCTTCTATTGCTTGGGTCTGGGGTACAGCTCGAGCTGGACAGGGGAATGGAGATTTGCGTGGGAGATGTAAGCTTCCTCTATGGGCAGGGGATAGAGTCCCTCATTAAGTGCCTTTTGTGTTTGGTAGTTAGGTTAGAGTTTTGATATTTCGTAAATAGACTCCACGAGTTTTCTTTTGAATATACCCAGCGTGCTGTAAGTCAAGCTCTTCCTCTTGGCAGGTCAGAGATGGTGGTAAAGGATTTTGGCGAGCAGTGTTCTTAAATGGTGCACCTGAAATGTTACAGGGATCCATTTGCCAGTGAAAAGGAAAAAGGTGTTGTTGAGTCTTAAAAAGGAGAGGGTGGTTGTTGCCCTGTTGCAGGAGACTCACCTTAAAGACAAGGAACACTTGAGGTTACAGCAGGACGAGTTTGATCGGATGTTTTTCTCATCCTTTAACACGAAGAGCAGGGGCTGCCATATTCGCCCAGAGAAATCTTCCATTTAATTTAACAGATTGTGTTAAAGATGAATATGGTTGGTTTGTTATCCTTAAGACCCTAATACATGGCAAGGAATATGGTATTTTGAATGCCTATTGTCCTCTGACCCAATCCCTAAATGTTTGAGTGACGCACTAAGCCGATGGCCTTTGCGTCGCAGCATATTATTATACAGGGGGACTTTAATTGCCTTATGGATCCTGTGCTGGATAGATGCCCAAAGGCACCCCCAAAGCTTTTTCCACAATCTGAACAGTTGGGTGATCCGTGTGTGGAACTTGGGTTGGTAGACGTTTGGAGACAGCTCTAGTCTAAAGGCAAGGACTATACATTCTTTTCCAATCCTCATCAGTGCCATACAAGGATTGATTTTTTTTCCTAACTCCTGTGGTTCTTCTAGATTCGATGGTATCTTGTTCAGTTGGGAATATTGCTATCTCTGATCATGCAGCAGTATATTTAGTGGTTGAGATTAAGGGTAATGCAATAAACTCTCAGTACTGGTGAATGGATCGCTTCATCCTCAAGTTCGTTGTGTACTTTTCTAGGGAATTTGAAGCATTTTTGGCCACCAACACGAATCCATTCTTTGGGACACAGCTAAGGTCAATCCTAGAGGGATAATTATCTCATACTCAGCCAATCAGAAGTGACAGAAGGAGAGCAGCAGCATCTGCTCGAGGCACAACTGAAGGCAGCTGAGACAACATATTACAGTAGACCGTCAGTGACTAAATTGTATCTGATCATAGCTCTTCGATCCACCTTAAACTCTACACTTATGCAAACATCCAGAAAGGAACTTTCCTTTGCAAAGCAAACGTTATTTGAGCATGGTGACAGGCTAGGTAAATATTTGACATATCTGGTCAGGAAGAAGCATGTCTCCCAATCTATTGCTTCGATTAGGGAAGGGAATGGGACTCCAACTTGTAATGCTAAAAAGATCAATGCAGCGTTTTGGAGGTTGTATTCTGAACTGGATCAGTCTGAATGTTGTGAGAGTAGACGGGATAAAATGGAATCTTTTTTTAGGAACTTGGATCTTCCTGGGGTGTCTGCTGAACAGGCATCTCTCCTTAGTGCTCCATTAACACAAGAGATACAGGAGGCAGTGAGGTAACTTCAAAGTGGAAAGGCGCCCGGCCCTGATGGTCTTCCTAGTGAGCTTTATAAAGAATTTGCAAACATAATGTCAGGACCAATGCTAGACATGTCTAACTATTCATTTAGTCGTGATTCTCTCCCGCCATCCTTGAGAGGGGCTAATATCTCTCGTATCCTCAAGAAAGGGAAGGGCCCGGAGGACTGTGCTTCTTATGGACCTATCTCGCTCTTATATTCTGATTATAAAATTTTGTCTAAGACTTTGGCATTAAGATGGGAAGGTGTGGTGCCCGCTGTTGTTAAAGAAGATCAGACGGGCTTTATAAAAGGTAGCAAATCCTCTAATAACGTTAGGAGGCTGCTTAACATGATTCAAGTGTGCCAGCAGCGATCGGTTCAAGGGTTGGTGGTCTCTTTGGATGCGGAGAAGGCATTTGATCGGGTGGAACGGCCGTATCTCTTTTCTACTCTGGAGCGTTTTGGCTAGGGTGAAGTGTTTATTCGATGGGTCAGGGTCCTTTATGGTGATCCTCTGGTGGCAGTTGTGAGCAATGGTATAAGGTCTGACAATTCTAACATTGGTAGGGGCAGTCAGCAAGGCTGTCCCCTTTCACCTTTGCTTTTCACACTAGTGATTGAGCCGTTGGCGGAGGCCATTCGTGGGGACCCTAACATAACTACCCCAAAGGTGGAGTCAAAGGTGTATATGATTACACTATAAGGTGGAGTCAAAGGTGTATAAGATTACACTATAAGCCGGTGATGTTCTTATTTTTCTCTCGAACCCGGCAGTCTCGGTGCCCTGTTCGGTACGGTGTATTAATTCATTAGGTTCTTTCTCAGGTTACAAGATTAACTTTTCAAAGTTGGAGGCTGAGCTTATGGGGGTTCTTAGGGGAATACCTGATGTGGAAGGTGGCTTCCCTTTAAGTGGGCACAGCAAGGTTTTCTTTACTTTGGCCTCTCTGTTACCCCTAGCTTTGATCAGTTATTCAAGGCTAATTTTGTTCATTTGTTTGACAAGATTAAACAAGATCTTCAAAGATGGGGGGGGAACGTTGCAATATCATGGTTGGGTTGAATCGCTCTTATCAAAATGAATGGTCTTCCTCGCTGACTGGATCCTTTGTGGATGCTCCCTTTGCTCTTTCCTTGGCAAACATTTTAGAAATTGAATGGCTGGTTTAGTTCTTTTATTTGGTGCTATATGCAGTCCCTTATTAAGCTTGCGAAACTGCGATTGCCCCAGGGATTGCGGGAGTGGACCTCCCTGACATTAGAAGATATCAACTGAGCTCCCCCCTATCTTTTGTAAGTGACTAGGCCTGTGGGGACTCGGCGTTGAGATGGTTGGACATTGAGGCCTCCCAGACAAAGTGTCCTCTTATCAACCTAGTGCTTTTAGACAAAATATCTAAAGGACAGATGCAGAACTTTGCAGTAATCCAATAGTTACTAACATGGTCAAAGCATGGAGGACAATGAAGCAGATGGAAGGTAATATGTCTAAAACATCTTTTCTTACTCCCATAGTTGGCATGCTGGTTTTCCGGCCAGGGACAATGAACCCCGGGTTTAAACTTTGGGCGGATAGGGGAGTCTCTTGTTTGGGTGATCTGCTTAAGGGTGAAACGTTATTGTCATTTAATCAAATAACTCAGAAATGTGCATTGTTGAGGAGGGAGCTCATCCATTTCTTTCAGATTAGAGATTTTATCTGAAAGGAGACCATGCTCTTGACGAAGTGTTACAGTTATGATAGGGAAATCAAAACTATAGGGAAATGTGGGTGTTCCAGGCTAAGAGCACTCTTTCGGTAAGTACCCTTCATCATTTGCTGGGGGGGAGGTTCCTCAGGTGACACCTATGTGAGATCTAGGGGAGAGAGTTAGGAGTTGGGATCACTTCGGAAGCATGGGAGGACATTTGTGAGATTGCAAGGAGGATTTTGATATGTAATATGACCTATGCTGTGCAGTTAAAGATTCTTCATAGGGCTCAACTGGCCCCGATAGTCTTGTGAAAATTAAGCAGGAACATCTTCAATGTGCCCCAAATGTAAAATAAACACAGGTACCCTCAATCATTGTCTGTGGTCTTGCCACAGGCTCCGTGCGTACTGAGACGCTGTGGCAGGAGTAATACAGAAGGTCTTGGGGACAGAAGTCATGGTGGACCTGGTCTTTTTGCTCCTGGATTTGCCAAATTTAATTCCCTTAGATGCACATGGCAAAAATCTTTTTAACATTCTCACTTTTTGTGTGAGGAAGAACATTCTGATGTGCTGGGTGTCTGAGACCCCACCAGGTTTGTCGGGGTGGCACAAGTTAATTATGGAACACATTCCTTTAGACTCTCTCACAAATATGGTGCACAAGAAAATGGTCAACTTTTCCATTACATGGCAGCCCTTTTTGAATTATTTGGAAGCAGTTCTGTCTGTCATTTTGATTAGGGCTTTTGTTTAGACTTGATGGTTTGGTCTGATAAATCTATGAGAGGAAGAATTTCGGACAAATGTGGGTTTAATAATTAATGCTCTCAAAGGTTGAGAGCTATGGTCGTGATGCGCTGAGCAGCATTACTTATTTATTGATTGATTTGTAGTAAGTATAGTTTTGATTTCTTTTGTAGAGTAGTATAGTACAGATAGACATTCCTTCATCCAAAATCCCAAAATCTGAAAAGTTCTGAAATCCGAAGTGTTTTGCCTCAAGTTTTCTTCTCATTAACAAGGTGGGTTTGGCATGGAAACAGTAAACACAACTCCAGACCCACTTGGAAAAAGTGAGGACTGCAGATGCTGGAGGTCAGAGCTGAAAAATGTGTTGCTGTAAAAGTGCACCAGGTCAGGCAGCATTCAAGGAGCAGGAGAATCGACGTTTCGGGCATAAGCCCTTCTTCAGGAATGAGGAGGGTGTGCCAAGCAGCCTGAGATAAAAGGTAGAGAGGAGGGACTTGGGGGAGGGGCGTTGGGAATGCGATAGGTGGAAGGAGGTTAAGGTGAGGGTGATAGGCCGGAGAGGGGGTGGAGGCGGAGAGGTCGGGAAGAAGATTGCAGGTTAGGAAGGTGGTGCTGAATTCGAGGGTTGGGTCTGAGACAAGGTGGGGGGAGGGGAAATGAGGAAGCTGGAGAAATCTACATTCATCCCTTGTGGTTGGAGGGTTCCTAGGCGGAAGATGAGGCGCTCTTCCTCCAACCGTCGTGTTGCTATGGTCTGGCGATGGACGAGGCCAAGGACCTGCATGTCCTTGGCGGAGTGGGAGGGGGAGTTAAAGTGTTCAGCCATGGGGTGGTTGGGTTGGTTACCTCACTGTTTTTTTATAAAACCCTACATTTGCTTGGGAATGTGACTTGAAAGAAGTTCTGGGATTTACATATTAATGAATCTAAACCTGCAAACTCATTCTAAGTGATTAAAGACGTAACATCAATTTAGATTTGTTTAATACATCGCTTCAGTTGTATGATGCCTTGATTTTTTATGATAAATTTTGTGTCCGATGATCTTGCACCACTAGATGAAGAAAGCTTGTACTTCCAAATAAACCTGTTGGACTCTAACCCAGCACTGTGTGATTTTTAATTTTGTCCACTCCATTCCAACACCAGCACCTCCATCTCATTGATTTCAGAATGAAAGGAGGACAACATGCCCCCAACTGCATCATAGAGTCATAGAGATGTACAGCATGGAAACAGACCCTTCGGTCCAACCCATCCATGCCGACCAGTTATCCCAACCCAATCTAGTCCCACCTGCCAGCACCCGGCCCATATCCCTCCAAACCCTTCCTATTCATATACCCATCCAAATGCCTCTTAAATGTTGCAATTGTACCAGCCTCCACCACATCCTCTGGCAGCTCATTCCATACACATTCCATCCTCTGCGTGAAAAAGTTGCCCCTTAGGTCTCTTTTATATCTTTCCTCTCACCCTAAACCTATGCCCTCTAGTTCTGGATTCCCCAACCCCAGGGAAAAGACTTTGCATATTTACCCTGTCCATGCCTCTCATAATTTTGTAAACCTCTACAAGGTCACCCCTCAGCCTCCGAAGCTCCAGGGAAAACAGCTCCAGCTTGTTCAGCCTCTCCCTATAGCACAAATCCTCCAACCCCGGCAACATCCTTGTAAATCTTTTCTGAACCCTTTCAAGTTTCACAACATCTTTCCAATAGGAAGGAGACCAGAACTACATGCAATATTCCAACAGTGGCCTAACCAATGTCCTGTACAGCCGCAACATGACCTCCCAACTCCTGTACTTAATACTCTGACCAATAAAAGAAAGCATACCAAAAGCATTTTCACTATTCTATCTACCTGTGACTCCACTTTCAAGAAGCTGTGAACCCAGCAACACTCCGCAGGGCCTGACCATTAAGTGTACAAGTCCTGCTAAGATTTGCTTTCCCAAAATACAGCACTTCGCATTTATCTGAATTAAACTCCATCTGCCACTTCTCAGCCCATTGACCCATCTGATCCAGATCCTGTTGTAATCTGAGGTAACCTTCTTCACTTTCCACTACACCTCCAATTTTGGTGTCATCTGCAAACTTACTAACTCTACCTCTATGCTCGCATCCAAATAATTTATGTAAATGACAAAACGTAGAGGACCCAGCACTGATCCTTGTGGCACTCCACTGGTCACAGGCCTCCAGTCTGAAAAACAACCCTCCACCACCACCCTCGGTCTTCTACCTTTGAACCAGTTCTGTATCCAAATGGCTAGTTCTCCCTGTATTCCATGTGATTTAACCTTGCTAACCAGTCTCCCATGGGGAACCTTGTCGAACGCCTTACTGAAGTCCATATAGATGACATCTACTGCTCCGCCCTCATAAACCCTCTTTGTTACTTCTTCAAAAAACTCAAACAAGTTTGTGAGACATGATTTCCCATGGCACAAAGCCATGTTGACTATCCCTAATCAGTCCTTGCCTTTCTAAATACATGTACATCCTGTCCCTTAGAATTCCCTCCAACAACTTGCCCACCACTGAGGTCAGGCTCACTGGTCTATAGTTCCCTGGCTTGTCTTTACCACCCTTCTTAAACAGTGGCACCATGTTTGCCAACCTCCAATTTTCCGGCACCTCACCTGTGACTATCAATGATACCAATATCTCAGCAAGAGGCCCAGCAATCACTTCTCGAGCTTCCCACAGAATTCTCGGGTACACCTGATCACGTCCAGGGGATTTATCCACTTTTATGCGTTTCAAGATATCCAGCACTTCCTCCTCTGTAATCTGGACATTTTGCAAGATGTCACCATCTATTTCCCTACAGTCTATATCTTCCATATCCTTTTCCACAGCAAATACTGATGCAAAATACTCATTTAGTATCTCCTCCATTTTCTGCAGCTCCACACAAAGGCCGCCTTGCTGATCTTTGAGGGGCCCTATTCTCTCCATAGTTACCCTTTTGTCCTTAATGTATTTGTAAAAACCCTTTGGATTCTCCTTAATTCTGTTTGCTAAAGCTATCTCATGTCCCCTTTTTGCCGTCCTGATTTCCCTCTTAAGTATACTCCTACTTCCTTTATACTCTTCTAAGGATTCACTCGATCTATCCTGTCTATACCTTACATATGCTTCCTTCTTTTGCTTAACCAAACCCTCAGTTTCTTTAGTCATCCAGCATTCCCTATACCTAGCAGCCTTCCCTTTCACCCTGACAGGAATGTACTTTCTCTGGATTCTTGTTATCTCATTTCTGAAGGCTTCCCATTTTCCAGCCGTCCCTTTACCTGCGAACATCTGCCCCCAATCAGCTTTCTAAAAGTTCTGGCCTAATACCGTCAAAATTGGCCTTTCTCCAATTTAGAACTTCAACTTTTAGATCTGGTCTATCCTTTTCCATCATTATTTTAAATCTAATGGAATTATGGTCAGAAATAAATGTCAAAACAGCAGCAGTTTTAAAAGGGAGAAGACCAGACAAAGGAAGCACATGGTGAGGACAGTGCAGGAGAGAGAGAGAGAGAGAGAGAGAAACTGTCACTGCCTTTGCTGTTTTGAATTCATGTATCGCTGGACATCAGAGTGAGTTTGGGAAAATTAACAAACAGTGAAATTCACAACTAATCTTGGAGGAACTGTTGGGCCAAGTTCACAGCACAGAATCAGAGAAGTTAATTGTTGTTTTAAGTGTGGCTTTTGTGGCTATACCCTTTTCAAACAGGTATGCTGTTTCGGAAAATGAAGGGGGTGATGGATTCTCAGGGGTACGTAGCACGAACAGCCAAGTTTCTGGTATTGAGACTGGCTCCAATGCAACGAGGGGTACGTCGGGTTCCAAGAGATCAATTGTGTTAGGGGGATTCTGTAGTCCGAGGTACAGACAGACACTTCTGTGGCCAGCAGCAAAAAAGCAGAATGGTGTGTTGTTTCCCTGGTGCCAGGATCAAGGATGTCTCCGAGAGGGTGCAGAATGTTCTCACAGGGAAGAGGGGCCAGCAGGAGGTCATTGTCCACATTGGAACCAACGATATAGGCAGAGAAAAGGTTGAGATTCTGAAGGGAGATTACAGGGGGTTAGGCAGGAATTTAAAAAGGAGGTCCTCAAGACTAGTAATATCTGGATTACTCCCGGTGCTATGAGTTAGTGAGGGCAGGAGTAGGAGGATAGAGCAGGTGAATGCATGGCTGAGGAGCTGGTGTATGGGAGAAGGATTCACATTTTTGGATCATTGGAATCTCTTTTGGGGTAGAAGTGACCTGTACAAGAAGGATGGATTGTACCTAAATTGGAAGGGGACTGATATACTGGCAGGGAAATTTGCTAGAGCTGCTCAGGAGGATTTAAACTAGTAAGGTGGGTGGGGGTGGGGGTGGGAGTGGGGGTGGTGGACCCAGGGAGATAGTGAGGAAAGAGATCGGTCTGAGACTGGTACAGTTGAGAACAGAAGTGAGTCCAACAGTCAGGGCAGGCAGGGACAAGGTAGGACTAATAAATTAAACTGCATTTATTGCAATTCAAGGGGCCTAACAGGGAAGGCAGATGAACTCAGGGCCTGGTTAGGAACATGGGACTGGGATATCATAGCAATTGCGGAAACATGGCTCAGGGATGGGCAGGACTGGCAGCTTAATGTTCCAGGATACAAATGCTACAGGAAGGATAGAAAGGGAGGCAAGAGAGGAGGGGGAGTGGCATGTTTGATGAGGGACAGTTGTGCTGAGGGAGGATATTTCTGGAAATACATCCAGGGAAGTGATTTGGGTGGAACTGAGAAATAAGAAAGGGATGATCACCTTATTCGGATTGTATTATAAACCCCCTAATAGTCAGAGGGAAATTGAGAAACAAACTTGTAAGGAGATCTCAGCTATCTGTAAGAATAATAGGGTGGTTATGGTTGGGGATTTTAACTTTCCAAACATAGACTGGGACTGCCATAGTGTTAAGGGTTTAGATGGAGAGGAATTTGTTAAGTGTGTACAAGACAATTTTCTGATTCAGTATGTGGATGAACCTACTAGAGAAGGTGCAAAACTTGACCTACTCTTGGGAAATAAGGCAGGGCAGGTGACTGAGGTGTCAGTGGGGGAGCACTTTGGGACATCAAGTTGAACTGAGGTTGAGAGGGTGGAGAGCATCAAGATCCTAGGAGTAATGGTAAGCGACAACCTGCATTGGACTTCCCATGTAGATGTGATGGTCAAGAAGACACAACAATCCCTCTTTTTCCTCAGGTGGCTGAAGAAATTCGGCATGTCCATAAGCACCTTCATCAACTTTACAGATGCACCCATTGAAAGCATACTGTCCAGGTGCATAATGGCCTGGGGTAGCAACTGCTCTGCCCATGACCGTTAGAAATTACAGAAGGTGGTGTGCACAGCCCAGACCACTACAGAGGCCTTTCGTACATGGACGTGTTGCCGTGGAAAGGCTGCCAACATCAAAGACCCCTCCCACCCCGGTAATGCTCTCCTACAACCACTTCCATCGGGCAGAAGCTTGAACACGCACGCACGCACGCGCACACACACACACACGCACCAAAGGGTTCAAGAACAGCTTCTTCCCTGCCATTATTGGACTGCTGAATGGACTCTCTAACCTCAAATAATGCTGATCTTGTTAATGTTGATCTTGTCTGGCGCATGCTCTGTGCAACGTAACCTGTATGCCTCTGTTTAAGATTTTTCTCACCCTATGATCTGTATGACTTTGCTTACTATGGTCTGCCTGTACTGCTCGTAAACATAGCTTTTTTCACTGTACTTAGGTACACATGACAATAAATAAATCAAATCATATCACATTTTGTTAATGTGTGTTTTCACACTGATCATGTGGAAGTTCAAGAGGGTGGTGCCGACTTGGAGGGTTGGAGGTTGGATCTGAGACAAGGTGTGGGGAAGGAAGATGAGGAAACTGGTGAAACTGTCTTACCTGTCCATCTTCCTTCCCACCCTCCTCTCCAACCTATCACCATCACCCCCCAACCTTCATCCATGCATCGCATTCCCAGCTACCTACCCTCCCAGTCCCACCCCATCTCCCATTTATCTCTCAGCCCCCTTGGGCCTCCCCCTTATTCCTGATGAAGAGCTTATGCTCGAAACATTGACTCTCCTGCTCCTCGGAAGCTGCCTGACCGGCTGTGCTTTTCTAGCACCACACTTTTTGACTCTGACCTCTAGCATCTGCAGCCCTCATTTTCTCCTAGCTGATTTAAGGTGAGAGGAGAGAGATTTAAAAGGGACCTTTGGGGCAACTTATTCACACAGAGGGTGATGCATGTATGGAAGGAGCTGCCAGAGGAAGTGATGGAGGCTGGTACAATTACTACATTTAAAAGGCATCTGGATGGGTGTATGAATAGGAAGGGTTAATAGGGATATGGGCCAAATCCTGGCAAATGGAACTAGATTACGTTAGGATATCAGGTCAGCATGGACAAGTTGGACTGAAGGGTCTGTTTCCATGCTGTACATCTCTTTAATTCTATGACTCTAAAATTTAACAAACAATTACTCACCTGCTTACCTTATTAATGCCTCTTGGCTTCATATCTCAGGTCTCTTGCTCTTTCTCTCGATCCACTCTACATTCTGTTACAGACAAGATCAGGACTTCCTCCCTCATTATGCCAATTGCTATAATCAAGGCTAATGATAACATTGAACAAATCAGATCCCATAGTGAATCCCTGAATGAAGCCTTACGTGATAACTCATATGTTTTATTTTAAGTGTGGTTAGTCAATAAACATAATCATGAGGCAACCAATATTCTTCAACAAAATAACACAAATGTATTACATAAAGCAAAAAAAAAGCTGCATGACATAACTACAAAAGGTTCAACCTGTCTCTGTAATATTCTTTACAGATAGTTGGTTCTAACATAATGTCACTTCTACATTAACTTTTTAATGTCTTACTTAACTGACTCCAGTTTTGATGGCTAGAGACATTTTCTTTCCAGTTCTGACAACCTGGATTCCTTTTCACTTTTGGCAGCCTAGAGACGTCTTTCCAGGTCCAGTGGCTTGAAAGTCTTTTCAATCCAGAAAGCTTGAGAACATCTGCACCATCACTCACAGCTGGGACCACCGAAACAGACCAGCTGGCCTTCTGTTGATATGAGGCTGAACTAAATCATTGTTCCTTCTGAATTTAAACTACTGGTGGCTTCTGATCTGTTTTCTCTATATGTCATAACAGTTTAACTTTGTGAACACTTCATCAACCAATACTTTAGGTATCATGCTAGATATTTAACTTAATCTCATGCTTTCTTGGAAATAATCATTTTAGTTCACTGTTCTAAATGCCTTTCTGAGCTCTTCAGAAAGTTCCCTTCACTGAACAGAAACGACAAATCTATTTTATTCCTACTTTAAAACCTAAATTTTCAAATGGTAATAATGCATTATAAACCTTTATCACACAACTCCCTGAGTTAAATGATTACTGTACTGCTGCATATTAACAAGCTGGACTTTATACTACATGGACTAAAAATTAGAATCCAAGACTGCTATGTAAAGCCATGACAAAACAATGGGCTGCCTTAAAAGCAGATGCAGTCTCATGGCAGTAGAGGAATTGTTATGCTTCACAAAGAGATTTCCAATTGTTAAAAAAGAGATGGATTTGCCAAATTGCAATGGGAATCATCAAATGTCAAGGTTTTGTATTTTAATGTATTTACTGTCACAAACAAGACTAAAATCAACTAAGGTCAAATATTGCTTAAAAAGCAACTATTTACTGCACACCAGAGAAAAGATATACGCATGTTAATTAATGGAAGCAACTGAACTGTCTTCTGAAATCCTTCCAGCTGGTGCTATGTTGCCGGCAGCTCTGTGATATTTCGGGAACAATCGCACTATTACTCCCAGCACATCTCCCTGTCACTCCATGTCAAAGCTTCCAGTCTCTGAATAATCGTTGCAGTCACTGACTGAGTTTTCTTTATCTGATTATCACCGGGCCAGCCTAGAGCATAGAACTGTACAGCACAGGAATGGGCCCTTCGGCCCACGATGTTGTGCCAAACGTGACACCAAATTAAACTAATCCCTTCTGCCTGCCCTTGGTCCATATCCCTCCATTCCTTGCATATTCATGTGTTTATCTAAAAGCCCTATTGTATCTGCCTCCACCACCACCCCTTTGCAGCACTTCCCAGACTCCTAACACTCTCTATGTAAAAAAAAGACTTGCCCCTCACATCTCCCTTGAAGTTCCTCCCCTCCCCTTAAATGCATTTCCCTTAGTTTTGGGCATTTCAACTCTGGGAAAAAAAGATTCTGACCATCAACCCTATCTTTGCATCTCATAGTTTTATAGGCTGCTATCAAATCTCCCCTCAAGTCTCCACTGCTCCACAGAAAACAACCTAAATTATTCTCGCGTCTCCTTACAGCTCAGACCCTCTTATTACAGGCAGCATCCTTCTACGCCCTCTTCCAAAGCCTCCACATCCTTTCTTGTAATGTGGCAACCAGAATTGAATGGAATACTCTGGGTGTGGCCTATTCAAAGGCTTATAAAGCTGCAACGTGACTCTTGTACTCAATTCCCCAATCAGCAAAGGCAAGCATGTACAGTACAACCTCGATTATCCAAACCACAATTATTCGAATTTTGGATAATCTGAACAAGATCTCAAGGTCCCGTAAAAACTGCATTAGGCAACTCAGCATTCGGTTATCAGTTAAACAGCATTATGGTGTGCATTACCGGATAATCGAGGCATGTTTGATAACCGACACTCAAATTACCGCTTATTTACGATCAGATCAGTTATCCAAACAATCAGTTATTCAACCAAAATACTCCCTGCACACCTCATTCGGTTAATCGAGGTTGTACTGTACATCAATGCTGTTCAGGGTTCTGTCGTTATCTGTATACAGTGGAAACTCAATTATCCGAACGTGATGGGTGGGTACTATTTCGTTCGGATAATCGATTATTTGGAAAGTTGATTAAATGCCTTTCCTCTGGGATTCGGAGTTTTTAATGTCTGCTCCCCGTTCAGGAGACTGTAGCAACATGCATTGCGCGACACCCCGCCCCCAACACCGCAACCCCCTCCAACCCGTCCAACCCCGCCACTGCCCCTGACCTGGTCCAAATCTGCCCCCAACCCCAACCTCCCACAACCCGGTCCAAACCCGCCCCCTGCCCCCAACCCGGTCCATATCTGCCCCCCAACCCGGTCCAAATCCGCACCCCAACCCGGTCCAAATCTGCTCCCCAACCCGGTCCAAATCTGCCCCCCAGCCCGGTCCAAACCCGCTCCCCAAACCGGTCCAAAACTGCCCCCCAACCAGGTCCAAATCCGCCCCCCACCCTCCAACTCGGTACAAACCAGTTCCCGTGCCCCCGCCCCCAACCTGGTCCAACACCGCCCCTAACATAAAGTGCGCGAGCCTCCGCCCCCAACCCAGCCCCCCCCTTCATCAGGAATGTGGAGGGGGAAGGGGGTTGCGAGATAAGTAGGGGTGGGGCTGGGAAGGCAATAGGTGGATATGGGTGGGGGTGTAATTGCAATAGATCGGAGGGAGGGTGGAGCGGATACGTGGGAAGGAAGGTGGACAGGTGGACAGTTCAAGAGGGAGGTGTTGAGTTGTAGGGTTGGATCTGGGATGAGGTGGGGTGAGGGGAGATTTGGAAACTGGTGAAAATGATGTTGATGCCGTGTAGTTGTAGGATCCTGAGATGGAAGATGAGGAGTTCTTCTTCCAGTTGGCGGGTGGGTTAGATTTGGCAGTAAAGAGGGGCTAGGACTTGCATGTCCTTGGTGGAGTGGGAGGGGGAATTGAAGTGGTTGGCCACAGGGCAGTGGGGTTGGTTGGTGCATGTGCACCAGACATGTTCCCCTGTTTCCAATTCTGTGGTAAATTTTCCACTACTCTCTCACTGTAATTGTCCTAAAAGGAATAGTTTCTGGGTATTGACCTGTCATATACAGGATTGCGAGGATATACTTATGATCTGCTTTCATTTTGGAAATGGTTCTACACAATCTGCTAACCCATGGCTCAATGGTTCTTCAGAAGCTGGTACAGGTATCAGTGGTGTTGGTTTGGTTATATCTTGAGGTTTTTATACTAACTGACATGTATGACATGTTTTACAGAACTGTTCTAAAAGTGCTGGCCATGTAAAATTTCCTGTTTATCAATGTTTCCACGTTCCTGTGTGTCCTGCCATAAGAGTTTTGTGCATTTCTCACAATAAAGGCATCTGGATGGGTATATGAATAGGAAGGGTTTGGAGAGATATGGGCCGGGTGCTGGCAGGTGGGACTAGATTGGGTTGGGATATCTGGTCAGCATGGACAGGTTGGACCGAAGGGTCTGTTTCTGTGCTGTACATCTCTATGACTCTATGCTACAATATCTAGGTGGTAACACTGCATGATTAACAATTGTCTATTCTTCATTCATAGGTTTGTGAGGATGTCTCCACTTCTTTACCAAAGCTCTGTTTCTGATATAACAACTCTCTGGAACTTCTTCAGCCTCAGCCTCAGAGTGAGCTGTCTGTGCTGATTCCTTAAGCTTCAATTAATAAAGACATGCCAAACTTTCTGAATTATCCCCACAGTTAAGTTTCATCTGCTTGTGATATTATTGTAACCTCTGGTGGAATACTTTGTTTCACCATTGTTCTGGTCTCTACACATGACAAGACAAATACCCAGAACCTGTTCTTCAACAGGTCTCTTTAGCATCAACTTGAATTTCTGGGATTACAGACAAAGTTATGCCTTTCACTCCAGTCAAATCAATCCCAGGAGTAAATCAACTCCATCCACGGGTAACGTCTTAAATACCTCGACTACCACTAGTCCAGACAACAAGTCACGCTCCAATTGGACCTTGTACAGTGGAAAGGGGATATACTCTCCATTTACCAACACTTTTCCTTCTGAGTTTTCTTTACAAAGTCACCCTTAGAAACTCTAACAAGTCCCACGCTTTCCCTCTCAACTTCCAGCATTCCAAACGAATGTGTCCCACTTTCTTATAGGGGAAACACCTTGGCTTCCGATTTTCAACTCTACCCTCAATCATTCACTTTCCCAGTGCTGTCTGAACCTAACCTGGGACATTCCACCCCATCCATTCCTTCACTTGGCTACTGGGCCTTGCATTCACACTCCAATCTGCTGCATATTCCAAATTTATGTTAAAAAAAGGTTTAGTTTATGGATTAGCTCCAATAATCAGCCATTATTGCTGCCTGTCCAATAATCTTTGGTCCTCAGTGTGGCTTTCCATTATGAAAGGTAGTTTTCAATTTTTTCTAAGAGAATAATCTCTCTAACAGGAGATTTCAGCTTTGAATGCTCATGTTGTCATCCTGTTCTCCCCCTTCAGTTGAAGCAAAACACTCAGAGACACAGTAGTTTTACCTCCTTCATCTTTATTTCAGGTCCTGGAGTGAGAGCGAACGATCGCCCATGTGCGCATGGAGTTGGATTCCTGGACTTCTCTTGAACAACAGTTTCTTAATGAATTGTGTAGTCATTTTACAAGGAGGAGCATTCAGATTAAGCAACATACATATTGAATGGGTGACCATTACCATCAGCGAGTGTTAATAGTAGAGATTAAGCCCTCTACTGTTATACAATGAATGTCCCTAACCTTGTTAACTGGATTCATATCATGGATACTTTTCCCCTTGTTAACCGACCTTACATACTGAATGCTTCCAATATTGTTAAATGGCTGTACATAATGAATGCTTTTCCACCTTGTTAACCCACTACCCTTGCCTCCAGCAGCCCATTGTTAACTATAAGTTCTTATCTGATCTGAATCATGCTCAGCTGAACCTCTTGTTTCACATAACTCGAAACTTAACTCTTGCCCTGCCTGCTTATACCCTACTATATACATTCTCATTCTCTCTTTTTATCATTTCATGATGATCAATGGCATTGGGGCCGATCTCAGTGCTGTTGTTATTTGGATCCTCCATAGCTGGGTATTGGGTCACCAAAATCCATCCTGTTGGAAATATTCCCTGCATGGAGTCTTTCATTCGAAGTAAGATGCAGCTCAGAACAGTTATCCCAGGAAGATTCCTATTAAAATTACCCCTACGTAAATGGCCATGTTAACTAACAGTCCTTCCACCCTCTGATCCCCAGCCCCCTCCCAACTGGCCTATCCCTTGCCCTCCTTTATAGACCCTAATTGTTCATCTCTCTTGAGGACATAATGGGTGACATTAGCGGTGACATTATCCAGACCCATGATACATTTGTCCTGTACAATAGGGCAAACATCACCCTGGCAGGCAAGGAGGCAATCCAATGCATAGCGATTTTGCATCGAGAAAAGTCTGAGTTGGTTCAGGTTCTGGGTGATGGCCTTGAGTGCCCCTCGGGTAGTGTTGCCCAACATAAGTCCGTATGCAAGTTAGTTACAGTTGTGGGTGGCCATGTTAGCCCCAGAAGCCTGAAGGGAGAAAAAACCTGCTGCACTGTAACCAGCTGCCTGTCCTGCAGTCAGGGCGGAAAGGTCTTTATAGGCAGTACAAAATTCCTGGGAGACGTCAGGTTTCTGGTGGCTGTGTGCTGGTCCCCAATGCCCCAGACAGGGTACGGTCCTGGGAAGTAGGGTGCCAATGGCCATCGAGTGGGAGTAAGGGGACTCTAAGAAGTTTGTGGCCATTGAAGAAGAAAATGTAGCCCGGGTCTGCAAAAAGAGTTTCCGAGCAGCCGTTATGTGAGACTAATCGTGATTAATCCAGACAAGTTCGTCAGAGGTGAGCGTCATGCAATAGAGACTAAAAAGGTCCCAGGGTGTGGCTTGGTAGATTTGGATAGTACTCATGGGATGTTCAATAAAATCTTCGGGTCAGGTCTTTTTATCTGGGGTGCCATTCGTAATCATCCACATTTCCTGTAGTTTCCATGGAGTATTGACGGGGATCGGGGGGGCCTTTGAGCAACGGTATTGGGGTCTGGTTTGGGTACTTGGCACAGCGGAAGCTGTCGGTGTGGTGGTTCAGGTTCTGGGCGGTGGAACCTGCTATTGGGGCAATTAGTCATAGCATTAGTGCTCACAGGGAAGTCAGCATTGGAGTCCGATTCGGGCACACTACTCAGGGAATCAAGACCTGGGCACCCAGTCAAATACATATTTTGCCGAGGTTTCCAGGAACCGCTCTGGCTTCCCTGGAGGGTGGTAGGAATAGGCTACAATTTTGTTTTACTGCGATTAGAACAACTGCAAGTCCAGCAACAGATGGGATCAGTGTATGTGACTGGGGTAATAGAATTACTGGGTTGAGCCTCTAAAGCTGGGAAGGGGGGAGTTTAGGGAAAAATTACCGGGGGCTGTGGCGGAGCTGTGGGGGATCACGGACTGATTATAGGCTGGAGATGATTCAGGTTGTGGGGTAAGCTTTGCCATCAGTGCTGTAGGGGGGTTACGGAACAAACAGTTTTCATCGGAATCTTCCCCACTATCAAATAAAGCCTGGATTCCAGACACGTCGAGTGGCACGTGAGAGACACTTTTCTCGCTTTTGTCTTTATTTAGATTTAAGATCGTACATTTCACATAGTGCCTTCAAAACCTCCCAATGACAGGTTTTCCCTTTATCATCAGAGTAGGAATATTTTTACGTTTAGCAGTGTATCCAAGAAATTTGGCAGGATTTTTCGTTTATTCAAGTGGCCACCGTTCTCCAATTAGTAATTAAATCTTTCCATTTTTGCGAATTATTAGACTTCCACACCTCCGCCTCTGCTTTTGAACATTTTTCTCGATCCCAAGTACCCCTCAATGGGCATTGTTCATTTCCCAACAATTTGTTCAGTCAGGTGCTCAATCTACGATAATTTAACTCATCACACGGATTACCAAGACAAATGTTTCCTAATGGGGATGAAAGACCCACTGTACGAAGTGTCTGTCCCATTTGTCTAAAGGTAATATAACCGTTTTAGATTTAACAATGACACAGAGAGCTCGAACCTCACTTAAACCCACCCATGAGATTCGAAACCTAGTGCCACCCAGAGGACTCGAACCTCAATCACACACCCCGTCCCCCAAATGCAGTGCAGAGGCGTCGAACCTCTGCCAACTCGCTTGTGAAACTGGGTCTCTCGACTGAACTAATTACCGTTCGAGGAGAATAGAGAGCGATTGAGTGAGGTGACTGGCTCCGGCACTCAGGAATATTGAGGGGGTCCAAGGCTTAAAATCTTACCTTGTGGGCCTGTCAGCTTTGAGAGACCGATGTTCGGTGTGGCTGCTGACACTGTCCGATTGTAACTATTCGTTTGGATCCTGCCGACTACACCAATATTGTCGTCCCATTCCCATGCTTCAGTTAAAACTAAGCGCTCAGAGATAGTAGTTTTATCACCTTCATCTTTATTTTGAGCCCAAGAGATAGAGAGTACGGTTGCCCACGTGCACAGGGACATGATTTCACTGTCTTCTCTGGAACAGCAGTTTCTTAATGAACTATGTAATAATTTTATAGGGAGGAGCATCCAGATAAGGCAACATACATATTAATTGGGTGACTGTTACAATCAGTGAGTGCCAATAGTAGAGATTAAGCCATTTGCTGTTACACAATGAATATCTCTAGCCTTGTTAATTGGATTCATATAATGGATACTTTTCCCCTTGTTAACTGACCTCACATATTGAATGCTTCCAATATTGTTAAATGGCACTAGATAATAACTGCTTTTCCACCTTGCTAACCCATTACCCTTGCCTCCAGCATCCCATTGTTAACTGTAAGTTCTTATCAGATCTGAGTCATGCTCAGCTGAACTTCTTGTTTCACAAAACTCAAAATTTAACTCTTTCCCTGCCTGCTTATACCTTACAGACATTATCAATAACTACCTATCAAAATTAATTTGATTAACCCAAAACCTTATGAATATAATATAGTTTCACCCAGACTGGACACTCTGCCTCAGGTACTCACTCCAATGTTGCCAATATAATTTTTTTTACAGTGTGACAATCCTGAGAAAAATCCTTTGACAATGATGCATAGTTTCCAGCACTTTACCTGGGAACTACTCCATGTAATCAATGTCTTGTCCTCTTTTGCTCACTTCAAAGAATCCCTCCACATTTGCTTTCTGAAATTTCAGTAAGGCCTGTGCAAAATTAAACATTTCCTTACTGGACTGGTCTGCATCAGTATCTGCCGTGCCGTGCCGTGCCTGCCCTGCCGTGTGTTCACCATCCCTTCGGACTTGCCCCTCTCTGAGGATGAAAGATCAGTCCTCAGCAGAGGTCTCACCTTCATTCCCACACGTTCTCGGGTCAATGAATTCAATACACGGAGTGACATTGAACAATTCTTCCGCCGCCTTCGCCTCCGCGCCTTCTTCTTCAATCAAGACTCTCGCCCACCCTCTGACCACCCCTTCTCCCGCCTCCAACACACCCCGTCCACCTGGACACCCCGTGCTGGCCTCCTACCTGCCCTCGACCTCTTCATAGCAAACTGCCGCCGCGATATTAACCGCTACCTGAACTCCCCCACCCCTCCCACCCACTCCAACCTCTCACCCTCGGAACGCGCAGCCCTCCACTCCCTCCGTTCCAACCCCAACCTCACCATCAAACCAGCTGACAAGGGAGGCGCAGTAGTAGTTTGGCGCACCGACCTCTACACCGCTGAGGCCAAACGCCAGCTCGCAGATACCTCCTCCTACCGTCCCCTTGACCATGACCCCACCCCCCACCACCAAACCATCATCTCCCAGACCGTCCATAACCTCATCACCTCAGGGGACCTCCCATCCACCGCCTCCAACCTCATAGTCCCACAACCCCGAACCGCCCGTTTGTACCTCCTGCCCAAAATCCACAAACCTGACTGCCCCGGACGACCCATTGTCTCCGCCTGCTCCTGCCCAACCGAACTCATCTCGGCATACCTCGACACGGTCCTGTCCCCATTAGTCCAAGAACTCCCCACCTACGTTCGTGACACCACCCATGCCCTCCACCTCCTCCAGGATTTCCGCTTCCCCGGTCCCCAACGCCTCATCTTCACCATGGACATCCAGTCCCTGTACACCTCCATCCCCCATCACGAAGGACTCAAAGCACTCCGCTTCTTCCTTTCCCGCCGTACCACCCAGTACCCTTCCACCGACACCCTCCTTCGACTGACCGAACTGGTCCTCACCCTGAACAACTTTTCTTTCCAATCCTCCCACTTTCTCCAAACAAAAGGAGTAGCCATGGGCACCCGCATGGGCCCCAGCTATGCCTGCCTCTTCGTAGGGTATGTGGAACAATCCATCTTCCGCAACTACACTGGCCCCACCCCCCATCTTTTCCTTCGCTACATTGATGACTGTATCGGCGCTACCTCGTGCTCCCACGAGGAGGTTGAACAGTTCATCCACTACACTAACACCTTCCACCCCGACCTCAAATTCACCTGGACAGTCTCGGACTCCTCCCTCCCCTTCCTAGACCTTTCTGTTTCTATCTCAGGCGACCGAATCAACACGGACATCTACTCCAAACCAACCGACTCCCACAGCTACCTGGACTACACCTCCTCCCATCCTGCCCCCTGTAAAAACGCCATCCCATTCTCCCAATTCCTTCGTCTCCGCCGCATCTGCTCCCAGGAGGACCAGTTCAAAATACGTACAACACAGATGGCCTCCTTCTTCAAGGACCGCAATTTCCCCCCCGACGTGGTCGACGGTGCCCTCCACCGCATCTCCTCCACTTCCCGCTCCTCCGCCCTTGAGCCCCGCCCCTCCAACCGCCACCAGGACAGAACCCCACTGGTCCTCACCTACCACCCCACCAATCTCCATGTACAGCGCATCATCCGCCGTCACTTCCGCCACCTCCAAACAGACCCCAGCACCAAGGATATATTTCCCTCCCCTCCCCTATCAGCTTTCCGTAGAGACCACTCCCTCCGCGACTCCCTTGTCAGATCCACACCCCCCACCGACCCAACCTCCACTCCCGGCACCTTCCCTTGCAACCGCAGGAGGTGCAACACTTGCGCCCACACCTCCCCCCTCACTTCTCTCCAAGGCCCCAAAGGAAACTTCCATATCCGCCACAGATTCACCTGCACCTCCACCCACATCATCTACTGCATCCGCTGCAGCCGGTGTGGCCTCCTCTATATTGGGGAGACAGGCCGCCTACTTGCGGAGCGATTCAGAGAGCACCTCTGGGCCACCCGGACGAACCAACCCAACCACCCCGTAGCACAGCATTTCAACTCCCCCTCCCACTCCACCGAGGATATGCAGGTCATTGGACTCATCCACCGCCAAACCACAACAACCCGACGGTCGGAGGAGGAGCGTCTTATCTTCCGACTGGGAACCCTCCAACCGCAGGGGATGAACTTGGACTTCACCAGTTTCTTCATCCCCCCTCCCCCCACCTTGTCTCAGCCGAATCCCTCCAGCCCGGCACCGCCTTCCTGACCTGCAGTCTTCTTCTTGACCTCTCCGCCTCCATCCTACTCCGACCTATCACCCTTACCTTGACCTCTTTCCACCTATCACATTTCCAACGCCCCTCCTCCAAGTCCCTCCTCCCTACCTTTTATCTTCTCCTGCTGAACACTCTCTGCTCATTCCTGAAGAAGGGCCTGTGCCCGAAACGTCGAATCTCCTGTTCCCTGGATGCTGCCTGACCTGCTGTGCTGTTCCAGCAATAAAGTTTCAACTTTGATCTCCAGCATCTGCAGACCTCACTTTCTCCTCCTGCATCAGTATCTGGCAGCCCCTGTTTCAATCACATCACATTCAGCTTACATTCATGTTCTCTTCGATTTTTATCTGTCTTGCAGTTGTAACTCTAGTTTTCACATTTCTATTCTTTTCAATTCCATTTCCCTTTCTTTATCTTTTTCTTCATTCTCTCCTCAATCTTTATCATAGATTTAATCACTGCTTTGGTCGTAGCTGACTATCATCCAACTTCAAAGTTTCACTCCTGGTGGTGTACTTAGACTCGCGTGTATTTCCTCTAAACCAAGTATCATGCTGGTACCTCAATCATCTCTGTCTTCTTAGCCATGCTAGGCAATCTTACCTCCTGTTTACCTGCCAGGTCAACTAACCTGAGATTTGAATTTTCCCTGATGACTGCCACAGTCACTTCTGCCACCTGCAGGAAATCCAGTCTTAAGTGTACTACAGAAGCTTCATCTGTGTTATTTACACACCCAAATCCTCTCTGTTTAAATCTATCCCAGATGAGCCCCAGACTTTGTTGTACCTCACTGGGGTAGCCTGCTGGATATCAAATCCAACTGGGTTCCCAATCATTAAAGGTTTTAAAACGTACCCAGAATTCACCAAGTTACCTGATTTCCAGACCCAGGATAGGCAAATACACGGACCACGTTTATGTACATAACAAAAATTACAATTTATTGTAAGTAATTAAAATCTTAGCTACAGGTAAACAATTATAAATCGTTGGCTCTTATTAAAACTGTTAATTAAAGTTCTAATCTCTTTATAAACTTATAACAGACACAGGGTGGCTGATACACTTATACAATTGTAATAAGTTTCTGATGTATTACAAAATTCACAGCTTACAGCAACTACTTAAGGAAGCATTAACAGGCTTTCTTCAAGTTTAAAACAAGGACTGCAGATGCTGGAAACCAGAGTTTAGATTAGAGTGGTGCTGGAAAAGCACAGCAGGTCAGGCAGCACCGAGGAGCAGGAAAATCGACGTTTCGGGCAAAAGCCCTTCATCAGGAATAGAGGGCTACCCAAGATAATAGAGAGAGTTCCTGAGCTTGTGGAGATCTGAAGGCTTCTCTCTATCCTATTCACAGCTCCAAACTGTTCAGTTACCTGAGAATCAATCACTTAGTTCTTGGTTTTTGTAATCATTAACTGGTAACTTGTCCTCAGACCAATCAGCTTCTTGTTCCAAACAAAGTTTCATTTGTACAAAACCCTTCAGCTCCGGCATATCTGCAGACTACAATTCAATGCTGCTCCAATCAACAACTCTGTAAGCAATGGCTTCAATAGTGTCTAATTACTCGCTTTCAAAACATGCAGTAATCCTTGGTCTCTGCAAATTATTTTCTCATTTCACTTCACAATTAAAACTATAGAACAAATAAAGAAAGTCTCTTTCAATTTAGTCTGCCTTTTGGTTCTTCTTACCAAGGTGCATGACCTCATACTTCTCTGCATTAAATTCCATATGGTGAAGTTCTTACCCACTCACCCAACCTATTTTGCAGAATCCTGATGTCCTCATCACAGTGTGACCTCCCACCTAATTTTATACAATCAGCAAATTTGGATACATTACACTCTGATCCCTCCTCCAAGTCATTAATATAGATGGTAAATAATTGAGGCCCTAGGACTGATCCTAAGGTACATCACAAGTTACATCTTTTCATCCTGGAAAAGATCCCTTAATCCCAACAATGGTCTCCTGTGCATTGAAAACCCTTGGATCATGCTAATACATTACTCCCAATACTGTGAGCTCATATCTCTGCAGTGAACTCATAAATTGTGCAATGACTTTATTGAATGCCCTCTGAAAATCCAAATACACTACATTGACTGGTTCCACTTTATCAACTCTTTTGTTAAATTATCAAATAACTCTTTGTCAAACATAATTTCCCTTTCACAAAACCATGTTGAGTCTGTTTAGCTTTTTAAAATGCTCTTCTTTACAACAGACTCAAGCACTTTCCCAATGACAGATTTTAGGATAACAGACCTATAGTTTCTTGTTTTCTGTCTTCCTCCCTCCCTCCTTGAACACAGATGTCACATTGGCTGTTTTCCAATCCGTTAAAACCTTTCCTGATTCCAGTGAGTTTTGCAGTACTTCAGTCAATGTCTTCACTATCTCTGCAGTAACTTCCTTTAAAACTCTTAGATACAGGCCATCAGGTTCTGGCAACTTGGCTGCCTTTAGTTCCATTAGTTTATCAACTATTTTGTCTTTTGTCATAGAAACTGTTTCAAGACCTTTTCCACCATGACCATGCTTATCTGTGATCTTTGGAATATCTTATCATTGAAGACCAATGCAAAATATTGGTTTGAATCATCTGCCATTTCTCTCTGCCAGGTTATTAATTCCCCAGTTGCATCCTCCAATATTCCCACACTTACTTTAGCTCCACCCTTCCTTCTGAGTCACCTGCAGAAGTTGTTGTTTATTTTGATATTTCTTACCAATTAACTTTTATCACAAAGTTTCTCCCACTTTCTTGCTTTTTAGTCATGTGCCACTGATTCCTAAAACAATCCTTTGGCCTACCACAAGTTTTGCCCCTTTGGATGACTTTGTTTTTGACTGCCTTAATTAACCAAAGTGAATCATCTTTCTAATCGAGTCCTTCTTTTTGACCATGTCACCTTTTCTCAAAGCTGTTCCTTTTTCTCAAAGTTACTGTGTCCTTGAGTTTTTTTCAGAGGGGTTGCAAAACAGCCCAGGCTCCGAAACGGCTGAGTTGGTGCAGAGATGAATAGTTTACTGAGGCCCATTTGGTTTACCCCTAAACAGATGATACCTCTGTCCAAAGGCTTTCGAGTTTTAGAAATAACTTGTATAATGGAAGGGGAGTGGCCAGTCCTGGCAGCTGAGGTTTTTATTGGTTGAGTTCAGTTGTTATGCGTGTAAAGAAAGGCTGGATACTCTCTCTCCTTCTGCCCTTCTGATTTCGAAATGTGAGTGGCCTGTTTTCCTGTTTGTGATCAGGAATGTGAGTGTTTTCAGAACAGCATTTGTTCTTTGTCTTTCAATCCATAATTTTGTAAATAAATCTTGTTTGTTTAAAACTTGGCTGTTGACCCAGCTGATTCATACCGGGAATATCCACTATAGACCTAGCTAAACAAGTAGCAAAGTTATGGTCTGGGCTACCTGCTTAAAAATGTTTTGAGGTGTCTGGCCTAGTCCATAACAACTGGAATAAATTTTGATGAATGTTTTAAAATATCTGCTTAAATCTCTGCCACTGCTCATCCACTGACTTTCCCTTTACTTTATTTCTCCCGTCTACTTTAGTGTGGGATATAAATGAATTAATGTTATTTCTGCAACTATAAATTCTGATACAGAACAGGAATGAGAAAATATATATTCAGCAAAAAGAAAGGATATGTTAGCATGAGACGTGATTACAGAACAATGGTGGATGTATGGGCAAACAGGAAAAACATCTGTTTTCCCCACTTGCACGGAGACACAGGAACAACCCCTAACTAAAGAGGTCAAAGTGGCCTCTGGATAGAAATAGATGCTGATAGAAGAAAAGATATGCCTAATCAATGACCTAAAGTAGACTGATGTCGAACACCCTTTTGGGAGTCAGAGATAAAAGTTTGTCACGGACAAGACAGGATAAACAGAAG
Source organism: Chiloscyllium plagiosum (assembly GCF_037043375.1). NCBI lineage: Eukaryota > Metazoa > Chordata > Chondrichthyes > Orectolobiformes > Hemiscylliidae > Chiloscyllium > Chiloscyllium plagiosum. Next base: position 48,456,590 of record NW_028270166.1, on the reverse strand, counting down.
TTGTGGGATAAGTCTTAAGGAAATGAGTGACGTAAGCGAAGCAGGGAACAAACAATGGAATAAGGAAAACAAATGGGAAAAAAACTGTATAAATTGCAAGAGTTTGTTGGGGTTTACTGTGCATTTGTCATTGCCTTACCTGGCAATTAGACAAGGCACCCACTTGCAAGTGTACAAATAAACGACTCTGATTCAGATATTTGGTCTCGGACTGAAATTATTAAAGTGAGTGAGCTTTTGTTTCTCACATTTAGACAATTCTTTCTTCATCCCTTCTCAAAGACACCCAGTTTAGGTTTTGCCAGGACCACTCAGCTCCTGACCTCATTACAGCCTTGGTTCAAACATGGACAAAAGAGCTGAATTCCAGAGGGGAGGTGAGAGTGACAGCCCTTGACATCAAGGCTGAATGTGGCATCAAGGAGCCCTAGCAAAACTGGAATCATTAGGTATCGTGGCCAAACCCTCTGGCAATTGGAATCTTATCTTGCATATAGGAAGATGATTGTGGTTGTTGGAGGTCAATCATTTCAGCTCCAGGGCATCTCTGCAGGAGTTCCTCAGGGTAGTGTCCCAGGCCCAACCATGTTCAGCTGCTTCATCAGTGACCTTCCTCTCACCATCAGGTCAGAAATGGGGATGTTCGCTGATGATTGCATAACTCCTCTGAAACTGAAGCAGTCCATGTTCAAATGCAACAAGATCTGGACAATATCCAGGCTTTGGTTAACAAGTGGCAAGTCACATTCATGTCACACCAAATCGCCCACTATCAATATCCCTGGGGTTACCATTAACCAGAAACTCAACTGGAATTGCCACATAAACACAATGGCTATAAGCAGCAGAACAGAGGCTAGGAATACTGCAGTGAGTAAATCGACCTCCTGACTCCACATAGCCTGTCCACCATCTCCAAGGCACAAGTCAGGAGTGTGATGGAATACTCCCCACTTCTCTGGAAGAATGCAGCTCCCACAGCACTCAAGAAGCTTGACACCATCCAGGACAAAGCAGCCCCCACTTGATTGGCACCACATCCACAGTCATCCATTCCTTCCATCACCAACGCTCAGTAGCAGCTGTGTGTACTATCTACAAGATGCACTGCAGAAATTCACCAAAGATCCTCAGACAGCACCTTCCATCTAGAAGGAAAAAAGCTGTAGATACATGGGAACACCATCACCTTGCAAGTTCTCTTCCAAGCCACTCACCATCCTGACTTGGAAATATATCCACTTTCCTTCACTGTTGCTGGATCAATATTATGGAATTTCCTCTCCAAGGGCATTATGGGTTCACCCCCAAGCATGTGGACTGCAGTAGTTCAAGAAGGTAGCTCACCTCCACCCTCTCAAGGGCAACCCGGGACTAAATACTGGCCCAGCCAGCGATGCCCATGTCCCACCAGTGAATAAAGACAAACCTCTGTAATAATCTTAATTTGAGAATAATAATTCAAGACTGAGGTTGATCTCCTTCAAGCTGAATTTGAAATTCTACTATGTTGTGATTGCTACCTCCTAGGGGATCCTTAAATATAATATCTTATTAATCCTACCTCATTACTCATTACTAGATCTAGATTGCAATTCCTAGGTAGATTTTGCAACATGCTGCTCAAAGAAGTAATCCCTGATGCACCCCTAAAAATCTGGCTTCCCTGTCAACATTGCCCATCTGATTTGTCCAGTCAAAATGCAGATTAAAGTCCCCCATGACAATTGTAGTGACCTTCTTACATGCCTCCATTATTTGCCGGTTTATACTTTGTCCTACAGTGAGACAATTTCTCGGGGTTAATTGATGACTCCCACCTGTGACTTCTTTCCCTTGCCATTCAATGGTTCCACCCAAATGGATTCCACATCATAATCTATTGCATATAATCTACTCACCACCACACCAATACCTTCCTTCATTAACAAAGCTAACCCATTTCCTTTTTGCCGGTTGTTCTGAGTTGGCTGGATGACTGATCTGTGATGTGGAGTGATGCCTCGGTTCCCGTTCTGGCTGAGATTACCATGATACTGCCTCCTACTCAACCTCTCCCCTATCCTGAGGCATAGTGATCCTCAGGTTAAACTATCACTAATTGCCCCTCTCTTAACCACTAATTTCCCCTCTCTTAACCACTAATTGCCCCTCTCTTAACCACTAATCGCCCCTCTCTTTCTCTCTCTAATTAGAGAGCAGGCATATGGTCCTATGGGACTATGGCAACTCTATTGTTCTGGAATGCCAAATACCTTTGAAGATTGAGTTTCCCATCTTAGACAACCAGAAACCATGTCTCAGTAATAGCTATCAAACCAGATTCATTTATTTCTATGTATATCAATATTGATTTATATATCAAATTCCACACAGACAGTTGCCCGAGGCTGGAATCGAACCCAGGTCTCTGGCGCTGTGAGGCAGTGGTACTAATCACAGAGCCCAGAAAAGGTGAGGTAGAAGGACAGGTAGATCATTCATAAAGTGGAGCATGTATGCTCCGAACATCCAATACTGTAATACCTGTACAATTAGATACCACATTCTCATTCTTAGAGGAACAACAATGAGATGATTTAGTAAGGTTACTTCAGAAAATAACATAATCTGTAGAGACACAGATTGTGTTAGTCAGGCATTATGCGAGTAGAGGAAATTCAGTCCAAATAAAACAAGGCCCTTCTCAGTTAAACATAAGCTCATGTAGAAATGGAAATTCAGTGCATGCTCGAAAATGACTTGATTGAACCTAGAAAAAGTAGTAGGGGTTAACCAATGATGTTAGTTCCTGAACTGATGGGTTTAATAGATTCTGCATAGATTATAGAAAACTTAATACAGCAATAAGTACTGATTCATGCTTAATTCCTTGGTTGGAGGATTATACTGATAGGGTTAGCAGTGCCACACCTTCCTACGTTTGGTGTATTGAAGCTGTAAGCAAATAACATCAACATCAAAAGTAATACCAGTCTTTATTACACCAACTAGATTGTTTCAACATTGAATTTTGTGATTTGGGTTTAAAAATGCCCCAGTTTCATTCTAAAGACTTAGAATAAATTAAGTTGTAGCTGAAGTGTCTCAATGTTTACTTAGACTATGTTGTAATACCTGGAAAGGACACATAAAACAGTTAGGCGAAAGTGAGGACTGCAGATGCTGGAGATTAGAGACAAGATTAAAGTGGTGTTGGAAAAGCACAGCAGGTCAGGCAGCATCCGAGGCGCAGGAAAATTGATGAAACAGTTAGAAGACCTGTTTAAGCAATTGCAGTTAGCTGACCTAGTGATTGGCAAATCTTGCCAAGAGTGAGTTTGGGTAACTTACTTCGGACACATATGGTACAGCAAGGACAAATGTTGCAAAGGTGAAGGTTCTGATCGATTTCCCATTCTCAAAAATGGGAACGCATGGCTTTTTAAATCAGAAATTTGTGTCTAACTTTAGCACAATCGCTGCGGCTCTAACAGATTTGCCGTGAAAATAGGCAAAGGTGTCCCAGTCAGAGGAATGCCAAGTAACGTTTCAGAAGCTGAAGGCAATCTTCATAAATGAACTTAATAAATAACAAAAAGGAGATAAGACCACAAGCAGATAGCAAATGATGCTTTTAAATGGTGGAGCAGGCTCAAATAGCCTATGTTCCTATTGGAAAACGTTGTTTTCATTTGTTCATAGAATGTGGACCTTGCTGGTTGGCTCAGCATTTATTGAACATTCCTAAATGCCCTGAGAAGGTGGGGGGAACTAGGTAGTTGACCCATTGTAGTCCATTGCTATTAGGGAGGGAGTTACAGGAATTTGACTCAGTAACAGTGAAGGAAACTGATATATTTCTAAGTCAGGATGGTGAGTAGCTTGGAAGGGAACTTGCAGTTAGTGGTGTTCCCATGTGTCTGCTGTCACTGTCCTTCAAGGTAGTACAGTTCACATGTTTGAAAAGTGCTGTCAAAGAAGCATTGGCCAGTTCCTGCTGAGCTTCTAGTGGATTTGCCAGTGAATATTGAGTTCGTTGAAGATGCAATATCAATTAAATGGATTTATTTTCGTCTTGGATGGCATTGGGATTAGCGTTGTTGGAACTGTACCCATCCAGAAAAATGAAGAGTCCTAATTTATATCTTTTAGATGTTTTAACCTTGTTCAGAATACCGAGCCCCTTGCGACTTATCAACCTGAAACTGAATATTATTCTGGTCACACTACATGTGGGCATGGACTGCTTCATGGAAAAGCTGAAGATACTTGGGGAGAGGCCATTGCCCCAAATCTCTTCCAAATGCAGACAAAGAGTCAAATGGTGGTAAAAGGATGAGTGGGGCCATGCGGACACCTTAGTTTTGCAACAATGGCAATCAGGACAAAATCACGGTTGAAGTCATTCCTGGCTCAAAGGATGATGGTTGTATAGTTGGTAGAGGTCAGTCTTCCCAGCTGCAGGAGCTAGAGGCATAGAGTCCTACAGCACAGACACAGGTCCTTTGGCCCAAACTGGTCCATACCGACCAAAATGCCCATCCACGCTAACCCCATTTCCCTGCACTTGGCCCATATCCTTCTAATCCTTTCCCATCCATGTATTTGTCCAAATGCCTTTGAAATGTTGTTAATGTACCCGCCTCAACCACTTCCACTGGCAGCTCATTCCATATGCGTCCCACCCTCTGGGTAAAAGTCCAGCCCCTCAGGTTCCCTTTTATCCTTTCCCCTCTAACCTTAAACTGATACCCTCTAGTCCTCGATTCCCAAACCCTGGGAAAAAGACTGAGTGCAGTCACCCTATCCGAGCCTCTCATGATCTGATCTTATACAGCTCTGTAAGATCCCTCCTCAGTCTCCGAAGCTCCAAAGAAAAAGGTTCTAGCTTGTCCAACCTCTCCCTATAGCTCAGACCCTTGAGTCCTGGCAACATCCTTGTAAGTTTCTTCCGTCCTCTTTCCAGTTGAATAACATCCTTCCTGTGAGTGGGGTAATGGATTCTGAGAGCATGAGGGAGGGGATCCCGTGAATGTGTGTGAGGGGGGAGGTGAGCGGGGGTTGGGCTTTGAGAGTGGAGGATTAGGTGAAAATGGGGAAGAGTGATCCTGTGAGGGTGTGTGTACTGTGAGTGTGTATGGGATCCTGTGAAGGGTGATCCTGTGAGTAGATCCTGTGTAAGGAAGTGATCCATTGTGAGGTATGGGGTGATCCTGTGAGGGGTCTTTGCTTCCCCTCAGCCGATGAAAGATCCTTGTAGACTGGGGACAGGATGGGCATTGAGGCTGCTCCTGGCTCCCCCTGCCGTTCCCCGGGGTCTGTTTCCAGGTTTTCCGGCATGCTGCCCCCCCAGGGTCTTGGGGTCAGGAAGACGGCCCCCTCAACTTTGTGCCCCTCACACAGCACCACCCTGAAACCCGAGGGGTGCCCGGGGTGGAGGACACCCTGTCAGGCCCGGCCTGTCCCTCCAGCTTCACGCCTACCGGGCACCCCTCCAAAATAATCCCTTTCGTGAGGGGGCAAGTGAGAGAGGGAGTGAGAGGGGAGGAGTGGGGGAGTGAGGGAGGGAGAGCAGAGGGTGAAGTGAGGGAGGGAGTGACTGGGGAGAGAGAAAGGGGAGGGAGAGAGAGGGGTAGGAGAGAGTGAGGGCAGGAGTGAGGGGGAGGGAGAGGTGAGGGAGGGAGGAGGGAGTGATCAAAAGAATGAGTGAGGAAGTGAGGGGAAGGAGGAGTGAGGGAGGGAGTGAGCAGGGAGAGAGGCATTTGGGAGTGAGGGCAGGAGATGGGTGTGAGGGAAGTGAATGAGGGAGGAAGAGTGACAGAGGGAGTGGGGGAGGAGGAGGGAATGAGTAAAAGAGGGAGTGAGGGAGGAAGTGAGGGGAAGTGGGAGTGGGCGAGGGAGGAAAAGAGGGAGAGAGGTGAGTTGGGAGTGAGGGAGGAGGAGAGAGGGAGGGAGGAAGGAGTGAGGGAGGGAGGAGGGAATGGGTGAGAGAGGAAGTGAGGGAGGATGGGAGTGAAGGACGGATTAAGGGAGGAGAGGGTGACTGAGGGAGTGAGGGATTGAGTGAGGATGGGAGGAGGGAGAGTGTGAGAGAGAGAGTGGTGGTGGGAGGGAGGGAGGGAATGAAGGGTGGAGTGGGTGAGGGAGAGAGTGGGAGGGAGGGGAGGGATTGGGGGAGTGAGTGAGGGAGGGAGTGAGCAAGGAAGTGAGGGACAAATGGAGTGAAGTAGGGAGGGAGGGAGTGAAATAGGGATGAAGGAGGGAAGAAGAGAGGAAAGCAGAGTGAAGGAATGAGGGAGGGAGTGAAGGAGGGTGTGAGGGAGGGAAGGCGTGAGGGGGTGTGAAAGAGGGAGAGAGTGAGGGAGGGGGCAAATGAGTGAGGAGGGAGTGGGTGAGGGGGCGAGTAAGGAAGGAAGGGAGGGAGTGAAGGAGGGATCAAGTGAGTGAGAAAGCAAGGAAGGGAGTGAGAGATGGAGGGATGGAGTGAGTGAGTGAGTGAGGGAGTGAGGGGGACTGAGGAAGGGAGTGAAGGAGGGATGGAGAGAGGAAGGGAGATAGTGAAGGAGGGAGGGATTGAGGAGGGAGTGAATGAGGGAGTGAGTAAGGGAAGGAGTGAGCAAGGAAGTGAGGGACGGATAGAGTGAGGGAGGGAGTGAGGATGGAGTGAGGGAGCGTGGCTGTGAGGGAGTGTGAGTGAGGGAAGGAGTGAGGGAGGGAGGAAGGAATGAGTGAGTGGGAGGGATGAATTGGGTGGCACGGTGGCACAGTGGTTAGCACTGCTGCCTCACTGCGCCAGAGACCCAGGTTCAATTCCCGACTCAGGCGACTGACTGTGTGGAGTTTGCACATTCTCCCCGTATCTGCGTGGGTTTCCTCCGGGTGCTCCGGTTTCCTCCCACAGTCCAAAGATGTGCAGGTCAGGTGAATTGGCCATGCTAAATTGCCCATAGTGTTAGGTAAGGGGTAAATGTAGGGGAATATGTGGGTTGCGCTTCGGCGGGGCGGTGTGGATTTGTTGGGCCGGAGGGCCTGTTTCCACACTGTAAGTAATCTACTCTAATCTAATCTAATCTAAAAAGTGAATGAGGGAGTGAGAGAGGAAGAGGAGGGAGTGAGTGAGAGAGGGAGGGAATGAGGAGGGAGTGGTGAGGGATAGAGGGAGTGAGTGAGAGAGGGAGGGAATGAGGAGGGAGTGATGAGGACAGAGGGACGGAGAAAGTGAGGAAGGAGCGAGTGAGGGAGTGAGTGAATGAGGGAGGGTGGAAGTGAGGGATGGAGTGAAGAGGATGAGGAAGGGAGTGAGTTTGAGGCAGTGAGGGATGGCCTGAATAGGCAGTGAAAGACAGAGTGAGGAGAGATGGAGGGATTGAGTGAGAAGGCAATGATTGAGTGAGTGAGGAAGAGGAGGGAATGAGTAAGGAGAAGGTAGAGAGAGGGAAGGTGAGGAGGAGGAAGGGAGTGAGTGAGAAATGAGTGAGTGAGGAGGATGGAGGGACCGAGGAGGAGGCAGAGAAGGAGGGAGGAGAAAGTGGGAAGGGAGTGAGGAGGAAGGAATGAGTGAGTAAAAGGAGAAGGGAGTGAGGGAGGGAGTGAAGGAGGAGGCAGTAATGACGAGGTCTGAAGCTGGACTGAGGCAGGTATGTGCTGCCAGACTTTGGTCTCCCTCATTCACATAAAGCCAATTGCACAGAGAGAGGCTCCCTTCATAACAAAGTCATTGTTTCAGCACTGGAGGAGGCCATTCAGCCCATCATGTCTGCACCATCCCTCTCTGAATGAGCAAGTTACTTAGTGCTATTCTCCTGCCTTCTCCCCATATTCCTACACATTATACCTTTTAGAAAACTGTCTACTTGCCTCTTGGTTGAATCTGCCTCTTTGAGATTCTCAGGCAGTGGATTCCAGACCATAATCGCTTGCTGCAGGGGTGAAAAATCCCCAGCTGGCACTTTTAATTCATTTAGTAATTACTTCAAATCTTTGATTCTTGGCTTTTTACAAATTACTTTAGATCTCTGCTTCTGGTCTTCATCCTTTCAGGCGTGGCGAGAGTGTGGTGCTGGAAAAGCACAGCAGGTCAGGCAGCATCTGAGGAGCAGGACAATCGATGTTTCGAGCAGAATCCCTTCATCAGGAATGGTTTCCCCCAATCTACTCTGTTCAGACTTCCATGACTGTGAAACTGTTCAATAAGAGCTCCTCTCAGCCTTATCCTTGGAAAATTGACCCAGGTTCTTCAATCAATCATCACAAATGAAGTTTCTCATTGCCACAGCCATTCTTGTAAACCTATTCAGCACTTCCCCAGCGTACTCACATCCTTCCTAAAGTGCAGCACCCAAAACTGGGCACAATACTCCAGCTGAGACCGAACCAGTGCAAGTTCAATGTGACTCTCTTGCTCTCGAATTCAACTATTAATAAAGCCTGGGATACTGTATGCTTTCCGACTGTCCTTTCTCTTTACCTGTCCTGCAAATTTTGATGATTGATGCACATATTAAGTACCATCGCCTTTACTAGAGGAGAATTATTAGACAAAGTAATGAAACTAAAGGCAGATAAATCCCCTGGTCCTGATGGCTTCCACCCTAGAATCCTAAACGATGTACCTACAGAGATAGTGGATGTGTTGGTTATGATTTTTCAAAAATCCTCGGATTCTGGAGAATTCAGGAGGTTTGGAAAACTGCTAAAGTGACACCCTTTCCAAATGGAAGAGATGCAAAATGTGGGTACAGTTGTAGGGCAATTAGCCTTATATCTATTGTCGGAAAAGGGGTAAATGTAGGGGTATGGGTGGGTTACGCTTCGGCGGGTCGGTGTGGACTTGTTGGGCCAAAGGGCCTGTTTCCACACTGTAATGTAATCTAAGAAAAAAGTATTGGAATCAATTAGTAAGGAAGTAATAGCAGCACATTTGGAAAACGACAGTTTAATCAAGCAGGGTCAGCATGGCATCATGAAAGGGAAATCATGTCTGACTAATTTATTGGAGTTTTTTGAGGAAGCCTCAGTCAGTAGATGTGTTGTATTTGGACTTTGAAAAGACATTCAACAAGGTACCACACAAAAGGTTAAATCAAAGACAAATGCCCACTGTGTTGGAGGTAATATATTGGCATGGATAGAGAATTGGGTAATGGGCAGGGAACAGTGAGTGGGGATAAGAGATTTGTTTTCAGGCTGGTGACCTGTAACCAGTAGGATTCCAGGGATTAGTGCTGGGGCCACAACTGTTTGTATATATTAATGGCTTGGAGGAAGGAAGTGAACGTACTGTAGCCAAATTTGCAGACGATACAAAAATAGATGAATAGGCAGGTTGCAAGAGGGTGCAAACAGTTTACAGAGTGATATTGATATTGATGTTGATCGATTAAGTAAATGAGCGAGAAGCTGGCAAATTGTGGAAAAATGTGAAATTCATTTTGGAAGGGAGAGCAAAAGGATTGGGTATTAGTTAAATGGAGAAACTGCTGAGAGTTGCAGTTGGGGGAAATTTGTGCATGGAACACAGAAAGCTAGCACACAGGTACAGCAGGTAATCAGGAAGGGCTAATGGAATGTTGGCCCATATTACAAGAGGGTTGGAGTATAAGAGTGAGGAAGTCTTACTACATCTGTACAAGGTACTGGTGAGAGCACATCTGGAGAGCAGTGAGCAGATTTGATGCCCTTGTTTAAGGAACCATACTATTTAATTGCAGACAGTTCAGAGAAGAATCACTAGGCTGATCCCTGGCTATAATGGAGGGATTGTCTGATGAGCAAAGGTTACACAGTTTGGGACTCTACTCACTAAAATTTAGGAGAAATGAGAAGTGATCTCATTAAATACATTGGATTCTTAAGGGGGTTGACAGGGTCCATAATGAGAGGATGTTTCTGCTCGTGGGAGAGTCTAGGACCAGAAGGCAAAGTCTCAGAATAAAGGGGTGCCAATTTAGTAGTGAGATGATGAGGAATCCCCAATGGCGAGTGGCCAGGGGCAGCCTCAGACACTGCAATATTTGTGTCTCTGAAGAGGGGCTGATTGATGAATCTGCAGCAGTGGGGGAGTGAAGGAAAAAAATGGGCAGATTGAACCGACAGGCAGGTACCAGTAAAGGGAATGAGAATGCAGGCACTCACCTCAGCCTGTCAGAGAATGGCCCTGTTCCTCACACAAAATAGAAGACAGCTACAAAGAGAAAAGATTCAAATACAAACTCTGAAGTCATGCACGCACTCACTACTTTTAACCTCCTCAGCAAAACTTCAAAGAACATTTTTTACATTGGGTTTAATGCATCCCTACAGCATGCTATTAACCTTCACCTTCTGAATGTTCATTTCCAGCTCACTAGCAGCCACGTTGCACATGAATGGTGTTGGTTAGGTCTCCCTCCTGCCACCCCAAGATCCCAGGATGACTGCCATAAGATCGTGATGTGGAGGTGCTGGTGTTCAACACACAATACTAGGTTATAGTCCAACACACACCCTCACCCCCCCTCTCTATATCTCTCACACACACACACACTCACACTCTCTCACACACACACACACACTCTCTCTCACACACACATATATCTATGGGGTGAATTTGTTTAAAAAGCACACAATCTGTAGGCAGTCAATCAATGTGACATTTTATAAATGCCTACTTTGGAAACAGAACCAAAGGTTGGGATACAGACAGACCTTAATGTATTGTCTGAGCTGAGATCTCACCTTTTTTAATAAAACCTTATGTTATCTCAGGAATGTGACCTCAAACGTGGACGCACTGGTTACAAAGGCCCAACAACATCTCTTCTTCCTCAGGCAGCTGAGGTAATTTGGTATGACGGCGAATACCCTCGCCAATGTTTATAGGTGCGCCATTGAGAGCATTCTGTCTGGATGTACCACTACCTGGTATGGCAACTGTACCATTCAGGATCAGAGACGGTTACAGAGAGTGGTGAACTCGGCCCAGACAATCACAAAGGCCAACCTCCCATCTATAGGATCCATCTACCAGGCCCGCTGTCAAGGAAAGGCCGCCAGCATTCTCAAAGATCCATCCCACCCTGGCAATGTTTTTCCACAACCTCTACCATCGGGGAGAAGGTACAGAAGTTTGAACACATGCACCAGTCAATTTCAAAACAGTTTCTCCCCCAGTGTTGTTAGAATACTGAATGGCCTCTCAAACTCTTAACATTCACCTGTAGCTGTGTTTCTGTTTTTGCTGCTGTTTACCTATTATTTACTGTCTATGTTACTTAACTCTGTGATCGGCCTGTATTGCTCACAAGACAAAGCTTTTCACTGTGCCTCATGACAATAAATTCAATTCAATTCAATTGAAAGAAGTTCTGGGATTTATATATTAATGAATCAAACCTGCATCCCCATTCTAAGTGATTAAAGACAACAACAATCTAGACTCGTTTCAGTACATCACATCAGTCGTAACTTTACTTTTATAGAGTAATTTGTACTCTATGAACGAATTTATAGTATCTTTTACTATAAATTCTGTGTCCTATGATCCTGCCCGCTAGCTACCTGATGAAGGAGCAGCATACTGAAATCTTGCACTTCAAAATAAACCTGTTGGACTATAACCTGGTGTTGTGTGATTTTTAATTTACTTTAGTGGATTATTTCAGCAGTGGCCAACACAGAATGTGTCAAGATCATTATATAAACATCAATTATCTAGCTAAAGTTACTTCTTAGACAAGTAAATATTGGTATCTGGAACTATTCACCAGGCCATGATGCTGGGAGGTTTTTTAAAATGAGAATCAGAACTTCAGTCCTATATTCTTTGAGGAGTGGCTGACAATTTTGTTTAAAAAAGGCCAGGGGTCACTTCACATCAGTTTAAACGAAGAAAAGAAAGGAATGTGGTCTTTGTAATGAAAATATGTGGAGCATTTTACTGAAAGCATCTTGTTGGACAGAGAGCTCTCTGTAACACATGTTCAGACAGGCAGTTGCAAAAGTGCAGGAGATCAGTCCCTACTTTCTAGAAATAACTTCCCATAAAATAAATTTATATTAAAAAAAGCGGAAGTGAAATATCCTTTCACGTTGTTGGAGCTTGTTAGTTCTGAATAGTATGATGAGCAGACTGGGGTTTATTTAGCATGTTTACTGAGAGTCCCTGAGCCATGTCCTGAATTTTGGTGCCTTTACTCCTCCCAGTGCTATGAGCACAATGTCCTCGGCACACCCCATTGTGGAAAATTCATGGCCAGAATGGCAAACAATACTGGAAAGGTTTAAAAGGAAGTGCTGAACACACTCGGCAGCTCCAGACAGCATTTGTGTCGAGAGAGTCAGTTGGGGCTAGAAATATGTTTCTGGGCACAGGCTGCATGATATGCAACTTGCCTCTGTCACCTCTGAACGACATGGGGTCAGCACAGAAATCTGTGTCCCCTTCTCTTTTGTATGACTGTCGGTCCGGGAGTTTTCACTCGGTTTCCTTCCTCTCCACCCTACCGCTGGACACAGCAGGCTGCAAACATAGTTGGTTGCACAAGATGGAGCCAAATTGCTTATAGACAGATTGTCCTTAAAGGGAAACTGCAGGGAGTAAATAAATAAATAATTGTTGGAATTTTAAATAAGACCATTGAACATTAGGGATGAAAGAGGGTTCCAAGTTGACAGATGTGGTGCTGGAAACATTTGTGAAAGAGCTGAGTAAGGGGAAAGATGCCATATTTATTAAGGACCATCTAAAAATAGCGTGGCCAGGGAAGTCAAGTCCTTATCTGGATGCATAGAGCTGCAGCAGCTTCATAAGAAATTTAATTACCTCACGTAAACGGTCAGTCAGTGAATACATAATCACACATCATTTCACACCCTCCCCGTCACCAATCTCTCACATTGCTCAATGGGCTCACATATTCAGCAGCACTCCCTCTCACTAAGGATTCCTGCCTAACACCCAGATACCACACTCTCATACACCTACGTGATTGGTTCTCAGGTAGTGAACATCTTTGGGCTATGAACAGGATGGTGAGAAGCATTCAGGTCTCCACCAGCTCAGGAGCACTCTCTGATCTCCGCAGTAGAAGTCACTTCACACCTGAAGGAGACCAGTTCATCATTTTGTCCAGTACTTGCTGTAAGCTGTAACTTTTAAATAAGTCAGAGATCTTTTCTAAGCGCAAAGCCACCCCTGTGCCTCCTGAAAGGAAGCGAAAATATCCAGAGAAGGGAGATGGAGAAGCAACATTCAGACCAACACAAGTCATCCCAGTAACCCTGTGAACAGAAAGCACAGAACTGCCTCCCCAGTCTTGCCCTCCACCCACAACACCCATCTCTTCTTTTCTCTATGAATGGGTACATGTCTGTATGGGTGTGTGTCTAAAGGGGAGTTTATGAAGGGATTACAGTTGCAATTGATCAAGTTATATGCCAACAATTCAAAAGTATTTACCTGTAGCTAGGGACCATTTTCTGATAATAAATATTCCTTTTTGTTAAGTACAGAATTGTGGTCCATGCTTTCTATGGGTTTAAAAGAGTGGGAAATTGGGGAGTTCGGCAGACTCTTTAAAATATTTAATTTTTTTGATGTATCTGGGAATAGCAGGGTTTGATTTCCAGCACACTACCCGGGGAGGTGTGGCACCATTACTAAAAATGAAAGTGGGATCTCAGTATATCCTTCCAGTTAGGCAGAAGTGGGTACTGCAGATGCTGGAGATTAGAGTGGTGCTGGATAAGGACAGCAGGTCAGGCAGCATCCGAGGAGCAGGAACATCAACATTTCAGGCTTCATCAGGAATATCCTTACAGTTACAGATACAACATCCTGATTTCCAGATGCAAATGACTTTAAGAAAAATAACTGCTGGCAAATGGGACTGGATTGGGTTGGGATATCTGGTCGGCATGGACGAGTTGGACCAAAGGGTCTGTTTCCGTGCTGTACATCTCTCTGACTCCAAGACTCAAAGCAAAATGGACCCGTGGTACTGGATCCTGCCACTGGATCTGAAAGGAGAGAGATCATTTGGGACGTACAGCTCCAGAACAGCCTGCAGCAAGCTGGATACTTCTCCCTCTCTTCTGAATGGAAAAGAAATAACACTCATGGACATTGAAAAAAGCAAGAAAACCTGAGGCCCAACTAATCAGCCATTAATTATCTCGGATTACTCAGGCCTAGATAAAAAGGAAACAAGAGACATATAACAGGCACAAAGGAAACAAATCACAGAGGCCCTAAAGGAGTATAGGGAATTCAGGGTGGAGTTCAAGAAAGCAATTAGAACAGCATAAAGGGTCACGCAAAAATGCTTATGGGAATGGTTAGGGAGAATCCTTAGATATGCTGCAAGAATGTCAAGAGGCAGAAAATGACCACAGAAAGAGTAGGGCTTACTAGGGGCCACAGGGTTAATCTGTGCTTGAGGATGTTAGGAGACTGTTAATTGAATACTTCATATCTGTCTTTACTCGGGTGAAGGACAATGCAATTACAGAATTCAAGGAGCTCTTGTGAAGTTCTTGAGAAAAATGAAATATGAAATGAGGAAGTATTGGAGGTTTTGCCCAGTGTAAAAGTGAACTAATCCCCAGGCCTGCATGTGGTGTATCCCAGGCTGCTCTGAGGAAGGAAATTACAGAGGCCCTGACTCAAATTTTTTAAATCATCAATGAAGGCTGTAAGGTGTTTGGATAAGGAGAGGTCCAAGATGGCGGTGAAGTAGGATTCTCCATCTAGAGCTCCTCTGCTCCTCCTGTTTATTTCTCATTTCCTTCTTTTTTGACCCCTTTTCCTCTTTTTGGTGCTTCCCCCCTTTTAGTGTTTCTTCACATCCCCTATCCTGTGGCAGGTCTCGGCCTGGTCTTGCAGCTGCTTTCGGCGGCTCTCAGCCTGATCTCTCGGCAGGTCTTGATGGGTTTCGGCCTGGTCTCTCTGTGGTTCATGGGGAATCTTGGCCTGGTCTCTCGGTGAGTCCTGTTCTGTCTCTTGCTGGCTCATGGCAGGTTCTGGCTTGATCTCTCTGTGACTCATGTCGGGTCTCAGCTTGGTCTCTTGCTGACTCTTGGCCTGGTCTCCTGATGGCTCATGGTGGTCTCGGCCTGGTCACTCTGCGGCTCGTGGTGGTCTCGGCCTGGTCTCTCTGTGGCTCGTGGTGGTCTCGGCCTGGTCTCTCTGCGGCTCGTGGTGGTCTCGGCCTGGTCTCTCTGCGGCTCGTGGTGGTCTCGGCCTGGTCTCTCTGCGGCTCGTGGTGGTCTCGGCCTGGTCTCTCTGCGGCTCGTGGTGGTCTCGGCCTGGTCTCTCTGCGGCTCGTGGTGGTCTCGGCCTGGTCTCTCTGCGGCTCGTGGTGGTCTCAGCCTGGTCTCTCTGCGGCTCGTGGTGGTCTCGGCCTGGTCACTCTGTGGTATATTGGCCCGGACTCTTTGCGGTTCATGGCGGTGACTCGGCTCAACATATGAGTGATTCCTGCCTGGGCATGTTCCCGGGGCACTGGGAGGAGATGGGAGAGATGGTGGTTATAGCAGCAGCGACAGGGTCTGCGACGGTGAGAACAGACAGCAGAGTGAGAGAAGAGGAGGTCTCATCAAAGCCTGTTGAACTTTTAACTTATTCTTTTGGTTTCCTAGTTTAAATTAAGAAAGACTTTAATGTTAACTATTGCCTTATTTCATTATTTTTCTACTTATTCTATGATAATGCATACGTTTTAAACTCTATTTCTCCATGTGTCTTCCCCATCAACTACAGAAGAAACTCAGTACATCCAAGAGGCAGGTTGCAATGAGTTTTAAAATGTCTCAAACTGAAAGAGATGTAACAGAGTTTGTGTTTTTATCAGATGAAAATGTGTTAGATTTCAGTAGCATTTTCCAAGATGCAGCACTGTTACCATTTAACGGTGTTATTGAACAGCTAATGTTTTTTTATTAATCAAAGGGTGTTTCTGTGCTGGATAACTCTATGACTCAAAGCTGATTAAGTTAGAGTTTAAGATACAGTTAGAGTTTAACCAGAGTTTTCATCAACAGATCTAATGTTTAATACTGTTTTATTAGAGCAGTGTGAAATTTTATTTCATGTGCAAATGCTGCGTGTATGCCTGACGATGTCAAAGTGTGGGTGTGGCAGTACAGTATTTGACATGAGGAGTCTGCAAAGGAAAATGTACTCAGTCGAAAGCTCACATCCAACATGGTGGCACTCAGTGATCAGGAACCAGAGTATGTCCACAGAGCTTGGTCTGCTCTTAAAGCCATCATTAACAGCATCTGCGTGGAGATTCTAGGTTTCTCCACCAGGAAACATCAAGGCTGATTTGATGAGAATGACCAGGAAATCCAGGGATGACAATCGCAAGGCTTTACTGAACAGGGAGCACCAACAAAACCCAAAGGAAAGAAAGCAGGCAAATAGAGTCACAGAGATGTACAGCACGGAAACAGACCCTTCAGTCCAACTCGTCCATGCTGACCAGATATCCTCACCTAATCTAGTTCCATTTGTCAGCACCCGGCCCATATCCCTCCAAACCCTCCCAATTCATATACCCATCCAGATGCCTTTTAAATGTTGCAATTGTACCAGCCTCCACCACTTCCTTTGGCAGCTCATTCCATACACGCACCACCCTCTGGCAGAAAAATATGCCCCTTAGGTCTCTCACCTAAACCTATGCCCTCTAGTTCTGGACTCCCCCACCCCAGGGAAAAGACCTTGTCTATTTATCCTATCTATGCCCTTCATGATTTTATAAATCTCTATAAGGTCACCTCTCAGCCTCTGACGCTCCAGGGAAAACAGCCCCAGCCTGTTCAGCCTCTCCCTATACTCAAATCCTCCAACCCTGGCAACATCCTCGTAAATCTTTTCTGAACCCTTCGAAGTTTCACAACATCTTTCCGATAGGAAGGAGACCAGAATTGCAAGCAATATTCCAACAGTGGCCTAACCAATATCCTGTACAGCCGCAACATGACCTCCCAACTCCTGTACTCAATACTCTGACCAATAAAAGAAAGCATACCAAAAGCATCTTCACTATCCTATCT
Source organism: Chiloscyllium plagiosum (assembly GCF_037043375.1). Lineage (NCBI taxonomy): Eukaryota > Metazoa > Chordata > Chondrichthyes > Orectolobiformes > Hemiscylliidae > Chiloscyllium > Chiloscyllium plagiosum. Next base: position 48,439,568 of record NW_028270166.1, on the reverse strand, counting down.
ACCTGTGACTCCATTTTCAAGGAGCTATGAACCTGCACTCCAAGGTCTCTTTGTTCAGCAACACTCCCTAGGACCTTACCATTAAGTGTATAAGTCCTGCTAAGATTTGCCTTACCAAAATACAGCACCTCGCATTTATCTGAATTAAACCCCATCTGCCACTTCTCAGTCCATTGGCCCATCTGGTCCAGATCCTGTTGTAATCTGAGGTAACCCTCTTCGCTGTCCACTACACCTCCAATTTTGGTGTCATCTGCAAACTTACTAACTATACCTCTTATGCTCACATCCAGATCATTTCTATAAATGATTTTTTTAGACTCCCTACAGTGTGTAAACAGGCCCTTCGGCCCAACCAGTCCACACCGACCCTCCGAAGAGTAACTCACTGGACCCATTTCCCTCGGACTAATGCACCTAACATTATGGACAATTTAGCTTGGCCAATTCACCTGACCTGCACATCTTTGGACTGTGGGAGGGAACCAGAGTACCCGGAGGAAACCCACGCAGACATGGGGAGAATGTGTGACACAGACAGTCGCCCGAGGCCGGAATCGAACCTGGGACCCTAGTACTGTGAGGCTGCAATGTTACCCACTGAGCCACCGTGCCACCCCAAAGATAGTGGACCCAGCACCGATCCTTGTGGCACTCTGCTGGTCACAGGTTTCCAGTCTGAAAATCAACCCTCCACCACCACCCTCTGTCTTCTACCTTTGAGCCAGTTCTGTATCCAAATGGCTAGTTCTCCCTGTATTCCATGAGATCTAACCTTGCTCAACAACCTCCCATGGGGAACCTTGTCAAATGTCTTATTGAAGTCCATATAGATCACATCTACCGCTCTTCCCTCATCAATCCTCTTTGTTAATTCTTCAAAAAGTCAATCAAGTTTGTGAGACATGATTTTCCACACACAAAGCCATGCTGACTATCCCTAATCAGTCCTTGCCTTTCCAAAAAACATGTACATCCTGTCCCTCAGGATTCCCTCCAACAACTTGCTCACCACCGACGTCAGGATCACTGGTCTATAGTTCCCTGACTTGTCCTTATCACTGGATGTAGGTGTGCTCACTGAGCTGCAAGGTTCATTCCCAGAACGTTTCGTCACTCTACTAGGTAACATCTTCAGTGGGCCTCAGGGCAAGCACTGCAGATAAGTCCTGCTTTCTATCTATATGTTTGGGTTTCTTTGGGTTGGTGATGTCATCTCCAACGACCACCCCTGAGAAAAAGAACATGAAGTGACTTCACCACAGAAAATGACATCACCACAGGAAATGACATCACCAACCCAAAGAAACCCAAATATATAAATAGAAAGCAGGACTTCTCTGCAATGCTTTTCCTGAGGCCCACTGAAGATGTTACCTAGTAGAGTGATGAAACGTCTGGAAATTAACCTTCCAGATCAGCGAGCAAACCTGCATACAGAACCTCAACCTGAGCTACAAATCTTCTCAAAACTCGCTATGTCCTTACCGCCCTTCTTAAACAGTGGCACCACGTTTGCCAACCTCCAGTCTTCCGGCACCTCACCTGTGACTATCAATGATACAAATATCTCAGTAAGAGGCTCAGCAATCACTTCTCTAGCTTCCCACGGATTTATCCACTTTTATGCATTTCAAGACAGCCAGCACCTCCTCCTCTGTAATATGGACTTTTTTCAAGATGTCACCATCTATTTCCCGACAGTCTGTATCTTCCATATCCTTTTCCACAGTAAATGCTGATGCAAAATATTCGTTTAGTATCTCCCCCACCTTCTGCGGCTCCACACAAAGGTCGCCTTGCTGATCTTTGAGGGGCCCTATTCTCTCCCCAGTTACCCTTTTGTCCTTAATGAATTTGTAAAAACCCTTTGGATTCTCCTTAATTCTGTTTGCCAAAGCTATCTCATGTCCCCTTTTTGCCCTCCTGATTTCCCTCTTAAGTATACTCCTACTGCCTTTATACTCTTCTAAGGATTCACTCGATCTATCCTGTCTATACCTTACATATGCTTCCTTCTTTTTCTTAACCAAACCCTCAGTTTCTTTAGTCATCCATCATTCCCTATACCTAGCAGCCTTCCCTTTCACCCTGACAGGAATGTACTTTCACTGGATTCTTGTTATCTCATTTCTGAAGGCTTCCCATTTTCCAGCTGTCCCTTTACCTGCAAACAACTGCCCCCAATCAGCTTTCGAAAGTTCTTGCCTAATACCGTTAAACTTGGCTTTCCTCCAATTTAAAAGTTCAACTTTTAGCTCTGGTCTATCCTATTCCATCATTATTTTAAATCTAATAGAATTATGGTGGCTGGCCCCAAAGTGCTCCCCCACTGACACCTCAGTCTCATGCCCTGCCTTATTTCCCAAGAATAGGTCAAGTTTTGCATCTTCTCTAGTAGGTACATCCACATACTGAATCAGAAAATTGTCTTGTACACACTTAACAAATTGGTTTGGAAAATTAAAATCCTATACCATAACTACCCTATTATTATTACAGATAGCTGTAATCTCCTTACAAATTTGTTTCTCAATTTCCCTCTGACTCTTGGGGGGGTCTATAATACAATCCCAAAAAGGTGATCATCCCTTTCTTATTTCTCAGTTCCACCCAAATAACTTCCCTGGATGAATTCCCAGGAGTATCCTCCCTCAGCACAGCTATAATGTAATCCCTTATCAAAAATGCCACTCCCCCTCCTCTCTTGCCTCCCTTTCTATCCTTCCTGTAGCATTTGTATCCTGGAACATTAAGCTGCTAGTCCTGCCCATCGTTGAGCCATGTTTCTATAATTGCTATGACATCCCAGTCCCATGTTCCTAATCATGCCCTGAGTTCATCTGCCTTCCCTGTTAGGCCCCTTGCATTGAAATAAATGCAGTTTAATTTATCAGTCTTCCCTTGTTCTCTGCTTTGTCCCTGCCAGCCCTGACTGTTTGACTCACTTCTTTTCTCAACTGTACCAGTCTCAGATTGATCTCTTTCCTCACTATCTCCATGGGTCCCCCCTCCCTCCACCAATGATCCAAAAATGTGAATCCTTCTCCCATACCCCAGCTCCTCAGCCATTCATTCATCTGCTCTATCCTCCTATTCCTACCATCACTGGCTCATAGCACCAGGAGTAATTCAGATATTACTACTTTCAAGAATGTCCTTTATAATTTCTGCCTAACTCTCTGTAATCTCTCTTCAGAATCTCATCCTTTTCCCTTCCTATGTCGTTGGTTCCAATGTGTACAATGACCTCTTGCTGGCCCGTCTTCCCCGTGAGAACATTCTGCACCCTCTCTGAGACATCCTTGATCCTGGCACCAGGGAAACAACACACCATTCTGCTTTTTCTCTGCTCGCCACAGAAACGTCTGTCTGTACCTCGGACTACAGAATCCCCTAACACAGTTGATCTCTTGGAACCTGACATACCCCTTGTTGTATTAGATCTGGTCTCAATACCAGAAACTTGGCTGTTCGTGCTACATTCCCCTGAGAGTCCATCACGCCTTACACTTTCCAAGACAGCATAATTGTTTGAAATGGGCATAGCCACAGAAGATTCTGGCACTAGCTGCCTACCTTTCTTGCCTTTCCTGGAGTTAACCCATCTATGTGACTGTATCTGTGACTTTTCCCTCTTCCTATAACTGCTATTCATCACATCCCCTTGCTCTTGTAAATTCTTCATTGCCTCTAACTGTCTCTCCAACTGATCCATTCGATCTGATAGGATTTGCAACCAATGGCATTTATTGCAAATATAATCTTCAATAAACACGTAAACTCTCCCAAAACTCCCACATCTGACAAGAGGAGCATATCACTCTACTAAAGGCCATTTTTGCTTCTTTCAATCTACAGACCCAGAAAATAACATTGTCTTATTCCTCTACAAAACACTGCTCCAGGCTAACTTAATACCTATGGGTTATAGGTTTTAGTGTAATGAAGAGACATATCTTAATAAAACATATAATTAAGAAAGACTCTACTCTACTCACAACTGCAGATTTGGGAAATTTTGGAAAAGCAAATCTTAGCAAGACTTATACACTTAATGGTAAGGTCCTAGGGAGTGTTGCTGAACAAAGAGACCTTGGAGTGCAAGTTCATAACTTCTTGAAACTGGAGTCGCAGGTAGATAGGATAGTGAAGAGGGCATTTGGTATGCTTTCCTTTATTGGTCAGAGTATTGAGTACAGAGTTGGGAGGTCATGTTGTGGCTGCACAGGACATTGGTTCAACCACTTTTGGAAGATTGCGTGCAATTCTGGTCTCCTTCCTATCGGAAAGATGTTGTGGAACTTGAAAGGGTTCAGAAAAGATTTACAAGGATGTTGCCAGGGTTAGAGGATTTGAGCTACAGGAAGAGGCTGAATAGTCTGGGGCTGTTTTCTCTGGAGCATCGGAGGCTGAGGGGTGACCTTATAGAGATTTATAAAATCATGAGGGGCATAGATAGGGTAAATAGACAAAGTCTTTTCCCTGGGTTTGAGGGAGTCCAGAACTAGAGGACAAAGGTTTAAGTGAGTGGGGAAAGATATAAAAGAGACCTAAGGGGCAATTTTTTCACACGGAGGGTGGTGCATCTATGGAATGAGCTGCCGGAGGAAATGGTGGAGGCGGGTACAATTGCAACATTTAATAGGCATCTGGATGGGTATATGAATAGGAAGTGTTAAGAGGGATATGGGCCGGGTGCTGGCAAATGGGACTAGATTAATCTGGTCAGCATGGATGAGTTGGACCGAAGGGTCTGTTTCCTTGCTGTACATCTCTGTGAATCTATGACTCTAAGTGTAAAACTGCTCAACCTGTGACATCTCCAGTGCAGACCCAAGACCACCCTGACCTGTGCCAGCAAGCTGCAGTACGTAGGCAAGGCTGGCTTGTGTGCACACTCAGAGGCCGAACTCCAATCTATGTACGAGAGAATGGGCCTGAGGCTACACATCCAGGAGCTAACAATTCTCTATGGTCCTCCTGCCCCTGCCTAATACTATCTTCCAACATTCACACCCCACTAGACAACATCCATCAATTCCCAGAACTTGGGAGCTTTCTTTGTGTGAGTAAGGATCTCATTAATGACATTCAACCTCGGCTCCAGTGCAGCTTCAGCCTGTCTGAGGAACAGAGTGTTTGATGACAAAGACCTCCAACCTGATGCCAAGCTCATGGTCTACAGGACAGCAGGGAGATCTGGCCTTCTGTATCACATGGACAATGGACAACAGGCTCCCTGAGAAATCCCTTCCAGATAATCCCTTGAGAAATATCACCAACAATGCCTCCATAAAATCCTATACATCCAATGGCAGGATAGGCCCTCCATCCGCAGTGTCCTCCTTCAGGCCAATTCTCGCAGCATTGAGACACTAGTTACAGTCAATCAGCTATGTTGGGATAGCCACCTCATCCATCAGCCGGACACATGATCAGCTCCCTACTCCCAATATTATCGTGGCAAGTGGTTAGCAGGAGAGCAGGGCAAATGCACCCTCAAAGCCTCCCTGAAAATGTGCAATATTCTCTCCAAGACCTGAAGTAGAAGCATCCACGCAGCTTCCAAAGTCTCTGACAGGCCCAGGAGGAGGCAGCCAAGCTCAAACAATGGGAATAGTGTGCAGAAAGATCCCACCCACCCACGTCAACAATTACCAGCTGCCCCACCTACAGCAGGCTGTGTGGATCCAGTGTGCGACTACAAAGATACTTCAGAACTCACAACTCCAGAGTATTAGAAAATCATTTCTAATCCCAGGGACTGCTGGAGGGAAGAAAGGATTTATATGTGTGAATGCTGCTGTTTTGTCATGTCATTGTCAGTGAGTGTGTGAATGTGTGTGTGTGATTGCAAGCATGTATATAACAGTGTCTGAGTGTGTGTCATTGTGTGTGTCATTATGAGTGTGAGTATGTATGAGCATGAGTGTGTGTTTGCCAAAGTGTGTGTGTGTGTTTGTGAGCAAGAGTGTGTGTCTGTGTGAGTGCGTGAGTGTGTGTGTGTGTCAGTGTGTGTGAGCATGAGTGTTTGTGTGCACGTGAATGTGTGTGCGTGTGTTCATGTATGTCTTTGAGTGTATGTGTGAGTGCAAGTGTGTGTATGACTGTGAGTGAATGTGTGTGTCATTGTGAGTGTGTGAATATGAGTGTATGAGTGTGTGTATGTATGTGTATTTGAGTGTGGGTGTGAGCGCAAGTGGGGATATGACAGTGTGAGTGAATCTGTGTGTCATTGTGAGTGTGTGAGTATGAGTGTATGAGTGTGTGTGTATGTATGTGTATTTGAGTGTGGGTGAGCGCAAGTGTGTGTATGACAGTGTGAGTGAATGTGTGTGTCATTGTGAGTGTATGAGTATGAGTGTATGAGTATGTGTGTATGTATGTGTATTTGAGTGTGAGTGTGAGCGCAAGTGGATGTATGACAGTGTGAGTGAATGTGTGTGTCATTGTGAGTGTGTGTGGTAGAATTGCATTGAGCGAAAATGCTGTATGAGATCACCAGCCGTTAGGGATGAATGTTGCTACAGATGTTGAAAAGTCATGGTTTTCCGAAATTCCTTTCCTTTGCTGCCTATGCTGTTTTCACATTTTCACTGAAGCAATATGTTGGTCTGAGATGTCAAATTACTGCCAACAAAATAAAACAGCTAAACCAGGGAGAGGGAGAATTCACAGGCTCCTGCCAATCCTCTCTGGTGGCTGGGTCTCAGTACTGATCTCAAAAACACATGGTGGTTGCAGCAGAGAGGCAGCTCAGGGGACATGTAGTATCAAGCAATGTTTTAATCTTTTGTGGAGATCAGAACGTGCCTGGATTCTCTCCAGAATAGGCTATTCAGTAAGACTGAATTCCTTCAACCAGTTCATGGCTGTGATGAAAACACTTAATGGTTGCCTACAAAAATACAAAAATTAAACAGAAGTTTGATAGTCATAAAAAAAAACTCAACACTGTGGATAGCCTAGAGGAGTATATAAAGTGCAGGGAACAAGTTAAAAAGAAAGAAGGAAATCAAAGAGGACATGAAAAAGTATTAGCAAGCAAGATGAAGGAAAACCCAAAGATGTTTTACCATTCTCGTTAAAAATGGGACCTATCAGAGATGAAGAAGGGAATATGTGTGAAGATGCAAAGGATGTGAGGAGAATTTTAAATGATTTTTTTTGTCTCCATATTCACAAACGAAAGGGATGATATAGATACGGTAATCCAAGAGGAGCAGAGTGAAATATTGAACAAAATAATCAAAATGGAGATAAAGTGTTACAGGATTTAGAATCCCTGAAAGTGGATACGTCGCCAGGGCAGGATGGCTTGTTCTCTGTGATGTTGAAGATGGTCAGGGAGGAAATGACAGATGCTCTGAGGATTGTTTGCCAATCTTCACTAGATATGGGGGAGGGGCAGCAGGACTGGAGGAATGCAAATGTTGTTCCGATGTTTAAAAAGGTTACAAAGGGAAGGCCAAACAACTATTGGCCAGTTAGTCAGTGAGCAAATGATTATATCCAAGAGATCAGATAAAACTGTCATTTAGAAAGACAAGGACTAGTCAGGGATGGTTAACGTGGCTTTGTTAAAGGAAAGTCATGGCTTACAAATTTGATTGAATTCTTTGAGGAAGTGACAGGGAGGTCAGTGAGGGTGGTGCAGTGGATGATGTCTACATTGATTTTAGTAAGGCATTGGACGAGGACCCACAAGGCTGACTGGTCAGAAAGGGTAAAAGCCTGTGGGGTACAGGGTAATGTGTTGAATTGGATCCAAAGCTGGTTTAATAACAGAAACAAGGGGTAATGGTTGATGGTTGCCCTTGTGAATGGAAAGCTGTTTCAAGTGGCAATCCGCAGGGCTTGATGTTGGGACCCCTGCTGACTGTTTTATACGTTACTGATTTGGACTTGAACATGGGAGGCACAATTGGGAAATCTGCAGACGACATAAACATTGGCTGTTCATGGATTGTGAAGGGGATAGCTGTAAGATCCACAATGATAGAAATGGGTTGGTGAAGTGGGCAGGAAAGTGGCAGATGGAGTTCAACTCTGATAAGCGTGAGGTAATGCATTTAGGGTGGTCAGACAGTAAAAGGGAATCAACAATAATGGGAATACACTGAGAGGGCTAGATGAAGGGAGAGTACAGGTGTCGACTCTAATCTCCAACATCTACAGTCCTCACTTTTGCCAAGGTTGTGAAGGCGGCAGATGGAACGCTCTCATTCACCGACAAAGGGATAGAATACAAAAGTTGGGATATAATGATGAAACTGTGTGAGACAGTGGTGAGGTCACACCTGGGGTACTCTGTGCAGTTCTGGTCACCACATTCCAGGGAGGAGGTTATTGCTCCTGGGAGAGGGGAGAGAAATTTTACAAGGAGCTTGCCAGGGCTGGAGAAGGACAGATCGGAAAGGTTAGGAATGTTTTCCTTGGAATAGAGAAGGCTGAAGATGTGACAAGATTGAGGCATACAGAATTGTGAGGGGTAGAGACAGAGTGGACAGGAGGAGCCTGTTTCCTTTGGCAGAGAGTTCCAAAACCAGGGATTATAGATTCACGCTAAGGGGCAGAAGGATTAGAGAGGATGTGAGGAAAATGTTTTTTTTACGCAGAGGGAAATGGGTGTCTGGAATTCATTGTCGAGTTGTGGTGGAGGCAGAGACCCCCTAACTCTTTCAAAAAGTACCAGGGTCTGTACTTTCAGTGTTGTAAAGCTGTAGGTCTATGGGCTACGTGCAGGAAGATGGGATTGGAATTAGACTCCCCACAGTGTGGAAACACACCCTTCAGCCCAACAAGTCCACACCGACCATACGAAGAGTATCCCACTCAAACCCATTCCCCTACATTTACCCATAACTCATGCACCTAACCTACATATCCCTGAACACTACGGGCAATTTAGCCTGGCCAATTCACCCAACCTGCACATCTTTGGACTGTGTGAGAAAACCGGAGCACCCGGAGGGATCCCACGCAGAAGAACGTGCAAACTCCACGCAGACAGTCTCCCAAGATGGGAACTGAACCCAGGTCTGTGGCGATGGGAGGCAGCAGTGCTAACCACTGTGCCATTGAAAGGGAATCTGGGCATGTTTGGGTCAGTATGGACAAGATGGACTGAATGGCTCCTTTCTGTGTTGCATCATTTCTATGGTTCCATGGAATAAAGCTGATGAGGTAAGGGCACAGATAGACGTGTGGCAACGTGATATCATTGATATAATGGAAACCTGCCTTAAAGAGAGACAAGAATAATAGCTTAATATCCTTGAAGATAGAGTTTTCAGGCAGGATAGACAAAGGGTTTATAAAAAAGGCCGGTGTATAACATTATTGGTTAGAGAATCAATCACTGTGAGTAGGAGCAATATACTAAATCAGGCCACATGTGGGTTGAGCTCAGAAACAAGCAAGGGGCAGCCACAATGCAGACTATCAACCTCTAAGTAATGGCAGAGAGTGAGAGAAGCCAAGGAGGAAGCACATTTCCGAGTGCGAAACCATAGGACAATTAGTCCTGAAAAAGGGTCCTGCCTGAAGGGTCGATTCTCTGCTCCTTGGATGCTGCCTGACCAGCTGTGTGTTTTCCAGTGTCACGCTTTATCAACGCTGACTCTCCACATCTGCAGTCCTCACTTTCCCCTAATTAGCTGGGGGCTTCAATTACACAATTGAAGGGTGGGAAGGTGACTCAGTGGTTAGCACTGCTGCCCCACAGTGCCAGGGTCTGATTCTAGCCTTGGGCGACTGTCTGTTTGGAGTTTGGAGCACACACTCCCCTGGTCTGTGTGGGTTTCCTCCTGGTGTTCTGATTTCTTTCCACAGTCCAAAGATATGCGGGGTAGGTCGATTGGCTACGCTAAGTTGCTCCATAGTGTCCAGAGATGTGCAGGCGAGGTGTGTTAGCTATGGGAAATGCAGGGTTACAGGGATCGGGTAGAATGGGGGGGGGGTTAGGTCTGGGTGGGATGCTCTTCAGAGGGTCAGTGGGGACTTGATGTGCTGAATGGCCTGTTTCCACACTATAGGGATGCCATTCTATTTGATTCTAACTAATACCTGGGCTACAAACAGGGTGAATGGCAGCTAGCAGCAATACCTTGAACGCGTTCAAGAGAGATCTGAAATCTCCTGGTTATCCACAAGCATACAGGTTAAGATATAGCAGTAAAATAGGGCTTAGGGCAATCTCAGAAAATTAAAACTTTGGGAAGCTTAGAGGAGTTTAGCTAATACAGAGGTTATTTGAATAATAAATTAGGAAAGAGATGATTTGAAAAATATTGGCAGTAAAATCAAAGGATAAATCCAAAGATGTTTTATCAGCTCAAGAGGGTGACTAAAGAACAGGTTGGAATATTATCAGAGGATTACATGGTTAATGATGCCATGATCTGTGTCACAGTCAGTCATGTGATGCTGAGAAGGATCTCCTCTGTAGGGTTCCGGTTGTCTGCAGTCCTCACTTTCTCCTTCAGGAGTTGCAGGTCTCCTTGATCCTGCTAGTTCTCTCTGCTCCCTTCATATTTTTAAAGAGCATGTTTCACTCTGCCTTGCTGATGTCACTGCCGCAGTTGGAGAGTTGCAGGTGTGTAGGGTTGCAGTGGAAGGTGGATGCGAGGCTGGTACCACTGGTTGGCAGGCAGAGGGCCTTTGTAATTGATAACTGATCACTCGGCCACAGACAAATCAGCTGTTTGTTGCAACCAAAGCTCCATTTGTACACAACCCTTCAGCTTCAACTTGTCTGCAAACTATAATTCAGTTACTGCTTGGAAAAGTGCTGAGTGACTTGCTTTTAAAAAATGCAGTAATCCGATAGAAATCCTTTGTTTTAAAACAGTTCTTTTCTCATTTCAGTCCACAATTAAAAGCTACAGAAAAATTAAGACATTGCAAGAGGCAGACAGAGTAAATTATCACTTGACTGCATGATTTTGCAAAAACGGATACCATTATGCAAGGTGTCAGTTTGATTACATGTTGAAGTTTTCTCACTCGCTGATGTTGGTAGAAACAAGGACTGCAGCTGCTGGAAACCAGAGTCTTGATCAGAGTGGTGCTGGAAAAGCACAGCAGGTCAGGCAGCATCTGAGGAGCAGGAAAATCACCGTTTCGGGCAAAAGCCCTTCATCAGGAATACAGGCAGAAAGCCTGAAGGGTGGAGAGATAAATGAGAGGGGTAAGGCATGATTTAGAGAAGTGTGCTGTTAACTGGGTAAAATGCCTGTTTGTTAATGATTGTGTTTTCTGTATTCCTACATGTCCTTTTGGAAGAATCTCACCTGCTTCTTGTGATAGTAACAAGGTCAGCCGGATGGACCACACAGAATATGACTCCCCTGATTGGGACTGCCCAATCATGGAGCCCTGGCTAACAGGTATACACAGGTGTATCAGAGGTTCTGTTCACTTCAAGAGCTGGCTCTGAGGGGGATGGACCAGTGTCAAGTCCAACGCATTTAAATAAATGGTGACTTGGTAAAGTGATACCGGCCTCTGTGGAATTATTTCACGTAGAGTCATAGAGTCATAGAGATGTACAGCACGAAACCAGACCCTTGGGTCCAACCTGTCCATGCCGAACAGATATCCTAACCTAATCTAGTCCCATTTGCCAGCACTTGGCCAATATCCCTCCAAACCCTTCCTATTCAGATACCGGTCCAGATGCCTTTTAAATGTTGCAATTGTACCAGCTTCCATCACTTCCTCTGGCAGCTTATTCCATACATGTACCACCCTCTGCATGAAAAATGTTGCCCCTTAAGTCTCTTTTATATTTTTTCCCTCTCACCCTAAACCTATGCCCTCTAGTTCTGGACTCCCCCACTCCAGGGAAAAGACTTTGTCTATTTACCCTATCCATGCCCCTCATGATTTTATAAACCTGTATAAGGTCACCCCTCAGTCTCTTAGAGGGGTGAGCTCCAGGGAAAACAGCTCCAGCCTATTCAACCTCTCCCTACAAATCCTCCAACCCTGGCAACATCTTGTAAATCTTTTCTGAACCCTTTCAAGTTTCACAACATCTTTCTAATAGGAAGGAGACCAGAATTGCACGCAATATTCCAAAAGTGGCCTGACCAATGTCCTGTACAGCCGCAACATGACCTCCCAACTCATGTACTCAATACTCTGACCATTAAAGGAAAGCATACAAACGCCCTCTTCACTATCCTATCTACCTGCAACTCCACTTTCAAGGAGCTATGAACCTGCACTCCAAGGTCTCTTTGTTCAGCAACACTCCCTAGGACCTTACAATTAAGTGTATAAATCCTGCTAAGATTTGCTTTCCCAAAATGCAGCACCTCCCGTTTATCTAAATTAAACTCCATCTGCCAGTCCTTCTCGCATCATCTCCTCAGGATATCTGGGCGGGACTGCTATCTGATGAGCAACTGAAGTTCTGTGAGGATATCTCCACTTCCTGATCAGGATTCCAATCTTAACATAACAGCAATCTGGAAGTGCCTCAGCTCCAGCTTCAGTGAGAGCTGCCTGTTTTAACATGTTTATCTCTGGATCTGCTTTCTTAGCCTCATTTAAAGAAGATATGCCAGACATTGCTTTTGAATTGTCTTCATTCTCAAACCGAGTTTCAGCTACCTTACTATTCGATTGTTGTATTACTGTGATTTCTGATGATGGATTTTGTTCGCCCTTTTCTCTGCTTGCTACACGTGATGGAAAAATACCTGGAAGCTGTTTTTTTTTACCAATGTTGCATTGTGCTCTTCTCCTTCTCTGTGGAGCTCTGAGATCCATGCACTTTAGCAACTTGTGGAATTGGAAGTCAACGCTGTGACAGTGAGGACATGCTGATGACCATGTCGGACTTGCAGCTTAGGGGACATGCTGCCAGTAACTTGCATCACTTTAACCTCAGTCAGAACTTCCTGTGATCACAGGTGAAGCCATAACTTTCACTCAAGCCAAAATGTGGAAGTGCTGGTGTTGGACTGAGGTGGACAAAGTCAGAAGTCACATGACACCAAGTTATAGTCCAATAGATTTATTTAAAATCACAAGCTTTCAGAGCGCTGCTCCTTTGTCAGACCTGAGGAGCAGTGCTCTGAAAGCTTGTGATTTTAAATAAATCTATTGGACTATAACTTGGTGTCATGTGACTTCTGACTCAAGCCAAAGGAAGTGAACTCCAACCATGGTGGTAATTTCTGAACAACTTTTATCGTTTCCCAGGGGTGGGGAAGTCCAGAACTAGAGGGGAATGGTTTTAAGGTGAGAGGGGAAAGATTTAAAAGGAATCTAAGGAGTAACCTCTTCAATCAGAGGGTGGTGTGTGTATGGAATGAGCTGCCAGAGGAAGTGATGGAGGCGATCATAACATTTAAAAGGCATTTGGATGGGTATATGAATAGGAAGGGTTTAGAGGGATATAGGCAAAGTGCTGGCAAATGGGACTAGATTAATATCGGATATCTGGCCAGCGTGGATGAGTTGGACCAAAGGGTCTGTTTCTGTGCTGTACATCTCTATGACTCTATGACACTGGTCCAAAGATCAAGTCACACTCTCGCTGCACTTTGTACAATGTCATCTTCTTTCATCCCATGGATGAAAACTTTGACTTTTGATTTGTTCACTGGAGGAAGAGGTATATCCTTCTCAAAAGAAAGAGTTTGCATAGCTCCTATGTCCTTTCAGATAATGACGGGGTTAGGTGTATTTTTTCAAGGAAGAGGGATTCTGTTTTCATTTAGCACAGTCAACCGAATGGCTGGTTTGCGTTACAGAGTGATGCCAACAAATTGGTTTCAATTCCTACACAGACTGAAGGTCTCTCCTCCTCAACCTCTCCCCTCACCTACTGTCACCCTGAAGCTAAACCACTACCAGTTACCTCTTCTAATGAGAGAGCAGCCCTATGGTTTGGTATAACTATGGAAACTGTTTTTTGTTTACTTTATCTAACCCATAGAATGTCCTGTCTGTGCTGCATGAATTTCAAGTGCTCTACCTGGCAACTTGCTCTGAATGTGCAATGTCCTGTTTTCCTTCAGCCTGTTTGTTTGTTTTGACATTTTAATAACTCCACATCTGTTTCTTTATATTTTAGTAGGACCATACAGATTTAAATATTTCTTTACTGGACTTTTGATTATGACTTGGGCTTTTCCTCATCCATGCTGAGTTTCCTTCATCAGTTTATGCTGGATGGGTGCAGCTCCAACAACACTGAAGCAGTTTGACACCACCCAGCCCCCTTGATTTTCTTCACATTCACAAACACCGCCTCCCTCCACCACCAACACTCAGTAACAGTGTTGGGTAACATCTAAAGGTGCACTGCAGAAATACACTGCAGACGTCTCCTTAGACAGCATCTTCCAAATCTACGACCACTTCCATTTATAAGGAGAAGGACATGGGGAATATAGGAACATCTGAAAGGTTCCTTCCAAGCTGCTCACCATCTTGACTTGGAAATATATCACCATTCCTTCACTGTCCCTGGGTCAAATTCCGGGAACTCATTCCGTAATGGCACTGTAGATCAACCTACAGCAAATGGATTGCAGCAGTTCAAGAAGGCAGCTTCTACAGGACAATAGGAATTAGTAACAAGGATCAGTCAGTGATGCTCGCATCTAGTGGATGAATAAAAACGCAATGAACACTTGAACTGCAATCTATGAACTTGTAATGATATCTTAAAAAATTGAACTTCATCTTTATCGATTTAAATCTATAAAGGATGGAGTTAAGTTCAGGCCTGTAAAACATGGTTAGCATCAATGATCCTTATCTGCATTTAACCCCCATAGGAATTTAGTTAGTAAGTTGATTAGTAAGTTAGCAACTTTGCAAGTATCTTAAAGCAGCATTTTGTAAAAAACAAACCTTTATTGTGTTGAAAATTAACTCTTTGCTGCTGTTTATTTTGAGTTACAAATTAGAAGGGGACTACGCACACAGAGGCATACACAGGCATACATGCTTACACATACACACACACAGAGGCATACATGCTTACACACACACACACACAGAGGCATACATGCTTACACGTACACACAGCGGCATACACATGTATACATGCTTACACATACACACACACAGAGGCATACATGCTTACACATACACACACAGAGGCATACATGCTTACACATACACACACACACACACACAGGCATACATGCTTACACATACATACACAGAGGCATACATGCTTACACATACACACACACACACAGAGGCATACATGCTTACACGTACACACAGCGGCATACACATGCATACATGCATACACATACACACACACAGAGGCATACATGCTTACACATACACACACAGAGGCATACATGCTTACACACACATACACACACACAGAGGCATACATGCTTACACACACACATACACACACAGAGGCATACATGCTTACACATACACACACACACACAGGCATACATGCTTACACACACACACACAAACACACACACACAGAGGCATACATGCGTACGCATACACACACACAGAGGCATACATGCTTACACACACACACACACACACAGAGGCATACATGCTTACACATACACACACACACACAGGCATACATGCTTACACACACACACACAAACACACACACACAGAGGCATTCATGCTTACACATACACACACACACAGACACATAAATGCTTACACACACACACACACACACACACACACAGAGGCATACATGCTTACATACACACACACAGAGGCATTCATGCTTACACACACACACATAAATGCTTACACACACACAGGCATACATGCTTACACACACACACACACACACAGAGGCATACATGCTTACCCATACACACATAGACATACATGCTTACATATACACACATACAGGCATACATGCTTACACACACACACACAGAGGCATACATGCTCACACATACATACACACACGGACGGACATACAGGCTTACATATACACACACACAGAGGCATACATGCTTACACACACACACACAGAGGCATACATGCTTACACATACACACACACACACACAAACACAGAGGCATACATGCTTGCACACACAGAGGCATACATGCTTACACACACACACACAGAGGCATACATGCTTACACACACACACACACACACAGAGGCATACATGCTTACACATACACACACACAGAGGCATACATGCTTACACACACACACACAGAGGCATACATGCTTACACATACACACACACACGCACACAGGCATACATGCTTACACACACACAGGCATACATGCTTACATACACACACACACAGAGGCATACATGCTTACACACACACACACACACAGAGGCATATATGCTTACACATACACACGCACATACACACACAGAGGTATACATGCTTACACATACACACACACACGCACACAGGCATACATGCTTACACACACACAGACACATAAATGCTTACACACACACACACACACACACAGAGGCATACATGTTCACACATACATACACACACACAGAGGCATACATGCGTACGCATACACACACACAGAGGCATTCATGCTTACACACACACGCACACACAGACACATAAATGCTTACACACACACACACACACACACAGAGGCATACATGCTTACACACACACACACAGACACATAAATGCTTACACATACACACAGAGGCATTCATGCTTACACACACACACACACAGACACATAAATGCACGGTGGCACAGTGGTTAGCACTGCTGCCTCACAGCGCCAGAGACCCAGGTTCAATTCCCGCCTCAGGCGACTGACTGTGTGGAGTTTGCACGTTCTCCCCGTGTCTGCGTGGGTTTCCTCCGGGTGCTCCGGTTTCCTCCCACAGTCCAAAGATGTGCAGGTCAGGTGAATTGGCCATGCTAAATTGCCCATAGTGTTAGATAAGGGGTAAATGTAGGGGTATGGGTGGGTTTCGCTTCGGCGGGTCGGTGTGGACTTGTTGGGCCGAAGGGCCTGTTTCCACACTGTAATCTAATCTAATCTAATCTAATCTACACACAGAGGCATTCATGCTTACACACACACACACACACACAGACATAAATGCTTACACACACACACACACACAGAGGCATTCATGCTTACACACACACACACACAGACACATAAATGCTTACACACACACACACACACACACACACACAGAGGCATACATGCTTACACACACGCACACACAGAGGCATACATGCTTACACACACACACACACACACATAAATGCTTACACACACACACACACACACACACAGGCATACATGCTTACACACACACACACACACAGAGGCATACGTGCTTACACACACACACACAGAGGCATACATGCTTACACGTACACACACACACACACACACACAGAGGCATACATGCTTACACACACGCACACACAGAGGCATACATGCTTACACACACACACACACAGAGGCATACATGCTTACACACACACACACACAGAGGCATACGTGCTTACACACACACACAGAGGCATACATGCTTACACGTACACACACACACACACACACAGAGGCATACATGCTTACACACACGCACACACAGAGGCATACATGCTTACACATACACACAGAGGCATACATGCTTACACACACACACACACAGACAGAGGCATACATGCTTACACATACACACACACACGCACACAGGCATACATGCTTACACACACACAGGCATACATGCTTACATACACACACACACACAGAGGCATACATGCTTACACACACACACACACACAGAGGCATATATGCTTACACATATACACGCACACACACACACAGAGGTATACATGCTTACACATACACACACAGACATACATGCTTACATATACACACACACAGAGGCATACATGCTTACACACACACACAGAGGCATACATGCTTACACATACACACACACACACACACACACAGGCATACATGCTTACACATACACACACACACACAGAGGCATACATGCTTGCACACACACACACACACAGAGGCATACATGCTGACACATAAACACACACACACATAGAGGCATACATGCTTACACATACACACACACACGCACACACACACAGGCATACATGCTTACGCATATACACACACACACAGAGGCATACATGCTTACACACACACAAACACACACACACAGGCATACATGCTTACACACACACACAGAGGCATACATGCTTAAACACACACACACACATAGAGGCATACATGCTTACACACACACAAACACACACACACACACAATCACACACACATACACAGAGGCATACATGCGTACACATATACACACAGAGAGGCATACATGCTTACACATACACACACACACACACACACAGAGGCATACATGCTTACACACACACACGCACACACACACACACACAGAGGCATACATGCTTACACATACACACACACAGGCATACATGCTTACACACACACACACACACAGAGGCATACATGCTTACACATACACACACACACACACACAGAGGCATGCATGCTTACACACACACACAGAGGCATACATGCTTACACATACACACACACACACACAGAGGCATACATGCTTACACACACACACACACACAGAGGCATACATGCTTACACATACACACACACACACACAGAGGCATACATGCTTACACACACACACACAAAGAGGCATACATGCTTACACACACACACACACACACACACAGAGGCATACATGCTTAAACACACACACACACATAGAGGCATACATGCTTACACACACAAACACACACACACACACAATCACACACACATACACAGAGGCATACATGCGTACACATATACACACAGAGAGGCATACATGCTTACACATACACACACACACACACACACAGAGGCATACATGCTTACACACACACACACACACACAGAGGCATACATGCTTACACATACACACACACACACACACAGGCATACATGCTTACACACACACACACACAGAGGCATGCATGCTTAAACACACACACAGAGGCATACATGCTTACACATACACACACACACACACACAGAGGCATACATGCTTACACATACACACACACACACAGAGGCATACATGCTTACACACACACACACACACACAGAGGCATACATGCTTACACATACACACACACACACACACACAGAGGCATACATGCTTACACACACACACACACACAGAGGCATACATGCTTACACATGTACACACACACATACACACACACACAGAGGCATACATGTTCACACATACATACACACACAAACATACATGCTTACATATACACACACACAGAGGCATACATGCTTACACATACACACACAGCCATACATGCTTACATATACACACACACAGAGGCATACATGCTTACACACACACACACAGAGGCATACATGCTTACACATACACACACACACACAGAGGCATACATGCTTACACACACATACACACACACCAAGAGGCATACACGCTTACACATATACACTCACACATACACACACACATACACACACACATACACACACAGAGGCATACATGCTTACACACACACACACACACAGAGGCATACATGCTTACACATACACACACACACACACAGCGGCATACATGCTTACACATACACACACAGAGGCATACATGCTTACACATATACACACACACATACACACACACACACACAGAGGCATACATGCTTACATATACACGCACACACACACACAGAGGCATACATGTTCACACATACATACACACACACAGACATACATGCTTACATATACACACACACAGAGGCATACATGCTTACACAGACACACACAGAGGCATATATGCTTACACACACACACACACTCACAGGCATACATGCTTACACACACACACACACAGAGGCATACACACTTACACACACACAGAGAGGCATACATGCTTACACACACACACAGAGGCATAGATACTTACACACACACACACACACACACACAGGCATACATGCTTACACATACACACTCACACACACACACAGAGGCATACATGCTTACACATACACACACACACACACACAGAGGCATACATGGTTACACACACACACACACACACAGGCATACATGCTTACACACACACACACACAGAGGCATACACACTTACACACACACAGAGAGGCATACATGCTTACACACACACACAGAGGCATAGATACTTACACACACACACACACACACAGGCATACATGCTTACACATACACTCACACAGAGGCATACACGCTTACACACACACAGAGAGGCATACATGCCTGCATACACACACAGAGGCATACATGCTTACACACACACACACACAGAGGCATACATGCTTACACACACACAGAGGCATAGATAATTACACACACACACACACACACAGAGGCATACATTCTTACACATACACACACACACACACACACACACAGAGGCATACATGCTTACACATACACACACGCACACACACGCACACAGGCATACATGCTTACACACACACACATACACACACAGAGGCATACATGCTTACACACACATACACACAGAGGCATACATGCTTACACATACACACACACACACACACACAGGCATACATGCTTACACATACACACACGCACACACACACAGGCATACATGCTTACACATACACACACAGAGGCGTACATGCTTACACATACACACACACACAGGCATACATGCTTACACACACACACATACACTCACATAGAGGCATACATGCTTATACATACACACACACAGCGGCATACATGCATACACATACACACACACACACAGAGGCATACATGCTTACACATATACACACACATGGTGGCATGCATACATTTGAACACACATACACATCCACACACACCTAAGTGCACACATACATGTGAATAGAGTGAAAGGTCACACAACACCAGGTTATAGTCCAACAGGTTTAATTGGAAGCACTAGCTTTCGGAGTGACACTCCTTCATCGGGTGGTTGTGGAGGACATAATTGTAAGACACAGAATTTACAGCAAAAGTTTACAGTGTGATGTAATTGAAATTATGCATTAAATTAAATTAATTAAACTAAATTTAATTAAATTTAATTATAAATTTAAAAATACAATGTAACTCTGCAGGTACAATTTCACCCCTCAAACGTGTATGATTATATGTGCATGTGGGTTTTTATTTGTGTCTGTAGTTGTGTGTGTGTGCGTGTGTGTATCTGGGGTGGGGGTTGTGAGTGTCTGTGAGAGAGAGTGCATATGTGTGTGTGTCAGTATAAAGGGATCTACGTCTGTGATGTAGTGTGACATGAACCCAAGGTCCCAGTTGAGGCCCTCCCTATTGGTATGGAACTTAGCTATCAGCCTCTGCTCGGCCACATGCACATATACAGATATATGTTTGTGGGGTGAATTTGTACCTGCAGAGTTACATTGTACTTTGCTCAAAAACTATATGTAAGACTTATTTTTTAGATTAGATTCAGTCTAAACATTATGGCACAGACAACAGGACACAGGAGGCTAACACCTTCAACATCTTATCTGGCCCGACACCAGTTAGAGTCATAGAGATGTACAGCATGTAAACAGATCCTTTGTTACAGTTAACCTGAGAATGTAACTGTTTAAAAAAGTTTTGTGATTTACATAGAAAGAAGTGAAACTATCACGGTCATTCTAACAGATGGAAGACTTAACAGACAATCAAGGTATTTGTCAATGTATAATTTCAGTTACATCACACAGCACACTTTTGCTATAAATTCTGTGTTTTACAATTGTGTCCTCCACAATCACCTGATGAAGGAGCGTCGCTCCGAAAGCTAGTGCTTCCAATTAAACCTGACCTGCAGTCTTCTTCTTGACCTCTCCGCCTCCACCCTACTCCGACCTATCACCTTCACCTTGACCTCTTTCCACCTATCACATTTCCAACACCCCTCCTCCAAGTCCCTCCTCCCTACCTTTTATCTTCTCCTGCTGAACACTCTCTGCTCATTCCTGAAGAAGGGCCTGTGCCCGAAACGTCGAATCTCCTGTTCCCTGGATGCTGCCTGACCTGCTGTGCTGTTCCAGCAATAAAGTTTCAGCTATTGGACTATAACCTGGTGTTGTGTGATTTTTAACTTTGTACACCCCAGTCCAACACTGGTATCTCAAAATCATGCATAGAGTGGATTGCCAGAGACTTTTTCCCAGGGTGGAAATGTCTATCATGAGGGGGCATCATTTTAATGTGATTGGAGGAAGGTTTTGGGGAGATGTCAGATTTGAGTTGAATTGAATTTATTGTCACGTGTACCGAGACACAGTGAAAAGCTTTGTCTTGTGAGCAATACAGGCTGATCACAGAGTTAGGTAGCAGAGATAGTAAATAATAGGTAAACAGCAGCAAAAGCAGAAACACAGCTACAGGTGAATGTTAAGAATTTATGAGTCCATTCAGTATTCTAACAACACTGGGGGAGAAACTGTTTCAAAACCGGCTGGTGCATGTGTTCAGGCTTCTGTTCCTTCTCCCCGATGGTAGAGGTTGTGGAAAAACATTGCCAGTGTGGGATGGATCTTTGAGAATGCTGGCGGCCTTTCCTTGACAGTGGGCCTGGTTGATGGATTCTATAGATGGGAGGTTGGCCTTTGTGATTGTCCAGGCCGAGTTCACCCCTCTCTGTAACCGTCTCTGATCTGCCTCTGATCCGTCAGAGGTTCTTTACACAGAGAGTGGTGCATGGGATGTACTACCAGCAGTGGTAGTAGAGTCAGATACATTAGGGACACTTAAGTGACTCTTGGATAGGCCCATGGAAGATAGTACAATGAAGGGTATGTAAGTTAGTCTGATCTTAGAGTAGGATAAAAGGCAGGCACAACATCGAGGGCCGAAGGGCCTGTACTGTGCTGTACTGTTTTATGTTCTATACAAATGAACACTCATACACATGCACACACATACATATGAGCACGCATACAGGCATGTATAGACATGCACACCTATGCATGCACATGCAGGGATACACAACATCAATTTTTAACTCATCATCGAAATGTAATCCTTCAAGAGCTAGAATGATTCCACAAACGAAGCGTGGACCTAAAATGGTTGATCACTTAAAGCAAATCCAGGAAACAATCTGGAGGAAACAAAACCATCTGAACTAACCATTTTATCCAAAGGAGTTGAACCAGTCAAATGAATCTGACATCAAGAAACTTTCATTTCCTGATTTAATGGACCTTTGGATGAAAGTTGCAGATATTGGACATGAAAGGAAAAACAAGATTGACCAGGATGTTGCCAGGACGAGAGGAGAGACTGGACACCTGGGACTTTTTTCACTGGAGTGAAGGTGGGAGAGAGGTGACCTGACTGAGATTTGTTAAATCCTGAGGAACATAGATAAAGTGAACAGCAGGTGTCCTTTCTCTAGGGTGGGGGATTTCAAGACTGGGGGCATATTTTTAAGGTGAGAGGAGAAAGACTTAAAAGAGACATGAGAGGCAACTTTTTTTTACACAGAGAATGTGGAATGAACTTCCAGAGGAAGTGGTGGATTAGGGTGCAGTTATAACGTTTAAAGAAATACATGAATAAGAAACGTGTGGAGGGATATGGGCCAATTACAGGCTGGTGGGACTAGTTTAGTTTGGGATTATGGTCAGCATGGACTGGTTGGGCCGAAGGGTCTGTTTTTGTGCTGTATGAGTCTGACTCAGGATTACACAGACAAACCGTATTTTAGTAGCTGCTTGTGACTCATGCTGTTTCAATTGAAGTGTGGTGTGGCTGAGTGATTAAAAAATCTTTACCCCATAGAAACAGGGGCAGCACAGTGGCTCAGTGGTAAGCCTCACAGTGTCAGGGACCTTGGTTCGATTCCAGCCTTGGGTGACTGACTGTGTGGAGTTTGCACGTTCTCCCCACATCTCTGTGGGTTTCCTCCGGGTGCTCTGGTTAGCTTCCACAGTCCAAAGATGTGCAGGTCAGGTGGATCGGCTATGCTGAATTGCCCATAGTGTTCCGGGATGCATGGGTTAGGTCCATTAGTCAGGGCTAAATACAAGGTAGGGAGAATGAATGGGTCTGGGTGGGTTCTCTTCAGAGGGGTTGGTGTGGACTAGTTTCCACACTGTAGGAATTCTATGATTCTTCAATGAGTTGGCCACATCAAAAACAGGAGAGTTGATTTACCCTCCTTACCTGGTCTTAACAGTTCAGCTGAGGGGTTCCCACAGGTGAAAGGCAGAACTAGAATGGAGGACAATAAATTATTCCTTTGAAAGTGTGTTTTTTAATATAAAAAAACTCCAATAAAGGTCTTCTTGGATCTATAATCACCTAGCTACCTGACGAAGGAGCAGCGCTCTGAAAGCTAGTACTTAAACCTGGTGTTGTGTGATTTTCAACTCCCCCTCCCACTCTGCCGAGGACATGCAGATCCTGGGCCTCCTTCACCACCGCTCCCTCACCACCCGACGCCTGGAGGACGAACGCCTCATCTTCCGCCTCGGAACATTTCAACCCCGGGGCATCAATGTGGACTTCACCAGTTTCCTCATCTCCCTTCCCCCCACCTCACCCCAGTTCCAACCTTCCAGCTCAGCACTGTCCTCATGACCTGTCCCACCTGCCAATCTCCCTTCCCGACTATCCACTCCATCCTCCCCCTCTGACCTTTCAACTCCATCCCCACCCCCATTCACCTGTTGTACTCTTTGCTACTTTCCCACACCCTCCCCTCTGACCTATCACCTCCACCCCCCCATTCACCTATTGTACTCTTTTCTACCTTCCCCCACCCTCCCCTCTGACCTATCACCTCCATCCCCACCCCCATTCACCTATTGTACTCTTTGCTACCTTCTCCCCAGCCCCAGCCCCCTCCCACTTATCTCTCCACCCTGGAGGCTCCCTGCCTCTATTCCTGATGAAGGGCTTTTGCCCGAAACATCAATTTTCCTGCTCCTCGGATGCTGCCTGACCTGCTGTGCTTTTCCAGCACCACTCTAATTTAGACTCTGATTTCCAGTGTCGGCTGTCCTCACTTTTGCCTATCGTTGATTTTCAACTTTGTCCACCCTAGTCCCACACCGACACCTCCACATCATGGATTGGTAATATTAAAGTGTTAAAAGGTCATAAACAAAGACAGAAATTGCTGGAAAAGCTCAGCAGGTCTGGCAGCATCTGTGGAGAGAAAACAGGGTTAACATTCCGGGTTGAGTGGCCTTTCCTCTAACTTACTGATTTACAGCATTTGCTGTTCATTAAAATGTTTCAGGTGAATGCTTTTCT
Source organism: Chiloscyllium plagiosum (assembly GCF_037043375.1). Classification (NCBI taxonomy): domain Eukaryota; kingdom Metazoa; phylum Chordata; class Chondrichthyes; order Orectolobiformes; family Hemiscylliidae; genus Chiloscyllium; species Chiloscyllium plagiosum. The sequence goes on along the minus strand of NW_028270166.1, from coordinate 48,414,218 downwards.
AGAGTGGGAAAAATATAACTGTATAAAAAAATTAGAGCCATTGTTCTTGGATGTTTTAAAAGGAGTGCTCACCATTGGAACTTTACCTAAAAGCCAGAATAAAAAGAACAGCTGATGAAATAGCTATCGGTGGGACCTGAGGAGAATGAGATAATGTCTACAAACTGAAACAGCTCAGATCAGAACAGGAGGAAAGAGAATTGCAGGAATGGAAGGAGAAGAGTAGGGATAAAAACGGAAAGAAGAAAAAGAAAAAATAGGAAAAGGGAAAATGAAAGAGAAAAGGAGTTTAAATTTTGACAACTTGAGTTGGGACGGGAGAACAGCGCTGGTGAGCAAACCTCCTGATGAAGGGTTTATCCCCGAAATGTTGACTCTCCTGCTCCTCAGATGCTGCCTGACCTTCAGTGCTTTTCCAGCAACACACTCTCGACTCCACCACCTAACTCAGATTTAATGGCTGAAATATTCGATTTGCCCTTTCATCCCTAAATTTGATAAAGAAGAGGTGGGTGCTTTCAACTCGTTTGAAAGGTAAACTCAGCGTTTACAGTGACCAGTCTAACAATGGACAATTCTGTTGCAAAGCTGATGGTTAAGGTTTACAGAGTTCACTCCCTTTGGTCTGAGGAGAGTGAGCCAAGCGACACAATAGTAAAAGATACCATTTTCAGTTCATACAGTTGGTGCCTGAGGCACACTGGCAAAAAATTCCATTCCCTCAAGAAACCTTGCACGGTGGCTCAGTGGTTAGTGCTGCTGCCTCACAGTGCCAGGGACCCATGTGAGGGTAGCTTGGCCACGCTAAATTGCCCATAATGTCCAGGGATGTGCAAGCTAGCTGGAGCAGCCATGAGGGATGGAGTAGGGAGTGAGTTGGTACAGCATGGTGGTTCAGTGGTTAGCACTGCTGCTTCTTAGCACCAGGGACCCGGGTTCAATTCCAGCCTCGGGCAACTGTCTGTGTGGAGTTTGCACATTCTCCCCGTGTCTGTGTGGGTTTCTCCGGGTGCTCCAGTTTCCTCCCACAGTCCAATGATGTGCAGGCCAGGTGAATTAGCCATGCTAAATTGCCCATGGTGTTAGGTGCATCAGTCAGAGGGAAATGGGTCTGGGTGGGTTACTCTCCGGAGGGTTGGTGTGGGCAGGTTGGGCCGAAGGGCCTGTTTCCACACTGGGAATCTAATCTAATCAGATCTATGTGTAATACGAGTGTCTCAAACAGCTCCCTTTTGATCACTCCCTTAACATTGAGGCCATCTTGGAAAACCTTTGAGAGATATTTTTACTGGAGGAGTTGAAAATCTCAGTCCCCTTTTAAATCTAGATGAGGAAGAGGGTATTAAACTGCCTGGTGATTCGGTGTTAACACACAGAGCTTCAGGGAAGCTGTAATCTGGGAACAATCATAGACCAGAGAAAGAGAGAGGGGGGGAAGAGAGATGAGAAGGTAAATTCACTGGGATAAGCTGAAGAGGCAAAGGCAAGCCAAGTGGAGCATGTTGAACTGTCTTTGGCTGTTAAAAGGGTCCAGTTGGAAGATATCCTATGTGCTTTCAAAATGGGAAAACAGGACAAGAGAAGGAAAATTGTCAATTCCAACATCTGAGAGAGAATCAGGCTGCAAAAGGGAAAGATTAATAACTAGAGAAAACATTTAAACAGAGAAAGATTAGTATTCTCCAACTCACCGGGCGCTCACAGACCTTGCTGGAGGGAAATGATTTTTCATCCAAAATTATATTCCACCATGCTGATAAAAGGGCTCATGCCACTGTTTCTAGTTTATCAGCAAGTAATTTTGTTCTAGGACATCTAAGTGAATGTGATCCTCACTTTCTCCTAGTCACTGTAACCTTCAATTCTGATCTCCACTGCTTTTTATTATTTACATAAATGATTTGGATACGAGCATAAGAGGTACAGTTAGTAAGTTTGCAGATGACACCAAAATTGGAGGTGTAGTGGACAGCGAAGAGGGTTACCTCAGATTACAACAGGATCTTGACCAGATGGGCCAATGGCCTGAGAAGTGGCAGATGGAGTTTAATTTACATAAATATGAGGTGCTGCATTTTGGGAAAGCAAATCTTAGCAGGACTTATACACTTAATGGTAAGGTCCTAGGGAGTGTTGCTGAACAAAGAGACCTTGGAGTGCAGGTTCATAGCTTCTTGAAAGTGGAGTCGCAGGTAGATAGGATAGTGAAGAAGGCATTTGGTATGCTTTCCTTTATTGGTCAGAGTATCGAGTACAGGAGTTGGGAGGTCATGTTGTGGCTGTACAGGGCATTGGTTAGGCCACTGTTGGAATATTGCGTGCAATTCTGGTCTCCTTCCTATCAGAAGGATGTTGTGAAACTTGAAGGGGTTCAGAAAAGATTTACAAGGATGTTGCCAGGGTTGGAGGATTTGAGCTACAAGGAGAGGTTGAACAGGCTGGGGCTGTTTTCCCTGGAGCGTCAGAGGCTGAGGGGTGACCTTATAGAGGTTTATAAAATCATGAGGGGCTTGGATAGGGTAAATAGACAAAGTCTTTTCCCTGGGGTGGGGGACTCCAGAACTAGAGGGCATAGTCTCTAGGTGAGATGTGAGATTTAAAAGAGACCTATAGGGCAACTTTTTCATACAGAAGTTGGTGTGTTATGGAATTAGCTGCCTGAGGAAGTGGTGGAGACTGGTACAATTACAGCATTTAAAAGGCATCTGGATGGGTATATGAATAGGAAGGATTTAGAGCGATATGAGCCAAGTGCTGTCAAGTGGGCCGAGATTAGGTTGGGATATCTGGACAAGTTGGACTGAAGGGTCTGTTTCTGTGCTGTACATCTCTATGACTCTCTCTGCTGTTTCTCCCAATCTTTCTCCCTTTGACATTTTATTGGGGAACAACTTGGTTGGTAGCAAGGTATCTCTCTCAAACTGGAGAGGACACCAGATTCGGACAGCATGGTGGCTCAGTGGTTAGCACTGCTGCCTCACAGCACCAGGGACCCAGGTTCAATTCCAGCCTCAGGCGACTGACTGTGTGGAGTTTGCACATTCTCCCTGTATCTGTGTGGGTTTCTCCGGGGGCTCCGGTTTCCACCCACAGTCCAAAGATGTGCAGGTTAGGGTGGATTGGCCATGCTAAATTGCCCAAAGTGTCCAGGGATGTGTAGGTTGGGTGCATTAGTCAGGGGTAAGTGTAGGATAATAGGGTAGGGGAATGGGTCTGGGTGGATTACTCTTCGGAGGGTTGGTATAGACTTGTTGGGCCAAAGGACCTGTTTCCACACTGTAGGGGTTCTACGGAAGGATGGTCTTTGGAGGGTCAGTGTGGACTCAATGGACTGAATGGCCTTCTTCCACACTGCAGGGATCCTATGACTGGGAAGGCCAGCAGAGAGACCAAGAACCTAAAGAGGACTGGACATCCCACACAGGAAGTAAAAGACGAGGGGGGAGGGGAATGTAGTGAGTCAGGGTGACTTGAACTAAACAGGGCAGAAGGCAGACCAGTGGTATCAGAAAGGGTCAAGTCAACCCACAGCAATAATCCCTGGAAACAAGATGGCGGAACAGAGGAAGGTATCCTAGGAGTTCTCAGAGAAAGAGAAGGTGAGGCCTCACTTGGTGTTGTATAATAGCAGATGAATATTCCCCCAAGAGCAGTTATGTTCCAGGGAAGGTTGAACAGGTTCGGGAAAGACCCATTCCCGACGCAAAAGGAGGAACATTCCCACAGCAAACCGCACTAGTGGGGCCTACCAGGGGCATGCGAATGAGGTGAAGACAGAGTTACCCACTGCCAGTTCAAGGAACAAAACCAAGTCACATACAGTTGATGACTCAGAGGTTGAGATAAGTCCTGAAGACCAATATTGAATAATTAAAAGCGTCTGAACTGGATTTACCATTTTATCAAGAAAGGTTAAAAGCTAGGGGGAAGTGAGGACTGCAGATGCTGGAGATTAGAGTCGAGAGTGTGGTTCTGGAAAAGCACAGCACGTCAGGCAGCATCCGAGGAGCAGGAAAATCGACATTTCAGGCATAAGTCTGAGCTGTGAACCGAGTCAGGTATTAAGAAACTCTGATCTCCAGTTTTAATATTTATTTACAGGGAAAGTTGCACACATTGGACGCAAAAGGGCTCCCAATAACTATCCAGCTTGGACAGATAATGGAGAGAGTTAGGAAACACAGATGAGCCATGTTTCAGAACCTGCTTGGCAAGGTAGCAGAGAAAAGAAGAACTGGAAGACTGCTTTATTTTTTACAAAAAACACACTTTCCTGTAAGTAAGCTGGCAAGAGATCAATAGTCTATTGTCCAGAGCACAAATCAAGATGTCTCTGGATGGACTAATGAGAGATCTCTGATGTTTAGCAAGAAGGCAGCATGCTATAAAGCCCTTATGTGCGTAATAATCTCGCACATTCCCTTTCCCTTATCGTATAATTTTTCTAATTAGGTTCTCATATTTAGAAACCTGTTGATTAATACAGTTTAGTCTTATTCTCATAGATCAAAAATATCTATAGACTTAAACAGATGCTTAGGAATTGTGCGACAGGTTTAGACAGTGGACTTGGATCGGCTCAGACTCGGAGGGCCGAAGGGCCTGTCCCTGGGCTGTAAATGTTCTTTGTTCTTTATTCTTCTTTGTTTCTACAGCTGGTACCTTTCCCTTACATCACAGCAGATAACGCTAAACCATTATCTGTATTTTATTCATCGTAAGTTCTGTGAGAAAGAACAGCTGCAAGGTAAGACTGCTTTCTATTGGACACCACGGTTTCACATTCCATTAGACCAACTCAAAATACTCGAGTACTGGATAACCTATATATTCTTTACCTTCCTATTGTACCAGAACCACCTCTTCAGAACTTTATCTGTGTTTTTGCGTATGTGCTTGAAGCTGTGCTTTATTATTTAATAAAATTCCTCTTTCATTCAATTAAACCTTGCAATTGGCTTAATTTTGACTGGTTCATTTTAATTAAAGTCTGATTCAGCTCTGTGCTAAAAGAAATTAAAATGTTTTGTTGCAGATGATGGAGGGGGTTACAAAGAACATCAGTAGTCCCTTCTCACCTGGTTCTCACAAACCTTTTAATTATTTTTAACAAGCTTTTGGATATCTCTGAATACACTGCAGGTGTACTTGAGCACAGATCTCCTCCCCAGAGGTAGGGACACACCACAGGACTACGTGGTCCCTCTCACAACCTTCACTGTGTAAATTAGGACATGGGCAGTTGACCTTTGGATGACCCGAACTTTATTAGGGAAGAAATCCCCAATTGTTGGAAACATTCGGATTGTTAAAGTAAATCAGTTGCCTTAATCCCAATGTTCAGTGCTCAAAAGTTCACTTCTTAAGATCATCCTTCCAGGGAATATATGTCTTTAATCTCGCCACACATCACCACGGAGTGCTGAAAGATCAGATGGATTCATAAACAAACCATTTGTCCAGAATCAATTCAACTAACTCTTCAGACAGATCCAAAGATATACAATGAATTTACATTGAGCTGGGATACAGTGCAGTCACAGACCTGCTTTGTAAGAGATCCTACAAGAATCCCTTTATAATTCTGTGCGACCACCTGTTGATAGCTACATTTACGTTTATTGGTGTAGACAGTTAAGTGCCTGGCGGTGAATCGTGTAGAGCTGAAAGTACAGTAACTATCCTGAGCTCTGTCAACTTGAAAATGCTACGAAGTGTGGGAACACTTGCGGCTTTGAGAATTTGTCGAGATCGATAGGAGCGTTTTACGGAAATGAGGAGATATTTCTTCAGCCAGAGAGTGGTGGGCCTGTGGAATTCATTGCCACGGAGCGCAGTGGAGGCCGGGACGTTAAATATCTTTAAGGCAGAGATTGATAAACTCTTAATCTCGCAAGGAATTAAGGGCTACAGGGAGAGTGTGGGTAAGTGTGGCATTGAAATCAGCCAAGATTGAATGGCAGAGGGGACTTGATGGGCCAAATGGCCTTACTTCCACTTCTATGTTTTATGGTCTTAAAATGTTGAAGGGATGGGGAGAAACTCTTTCTACTGATGTAAGAATCTAGTCAGAGGGATTTTAAAATCTTAATTTTTGATTGGAGCGAAGCGATTTAGGAGTGAAATTGGAGAGCATTCATTCACACAATGGTTTGTAGAGGAATCAAATTGGGAAATTCCCTCTCGAAACACGATGTCAATTGAAAGTTTCAAGATGCATCACTATATGCTTGTTGCATGAAGGTTACTGGGAATCTGATGGTGGTACAGATCAGCTATGGTTGAACAACGCTGCAGTCATAGAATTGTTCCAGTGTGGAATCAGGCCATTCAGCCCATCAAAGTCGACACTGACCCTCCAAAGGGCATCCCAACCAGATCCGTCCCTACCCCCATAATCCCATGGGCAACCCATACATTCCTGGACATCATGGGCAATATAGCATGGTCAAATCACCGAATCACATCTTGGGGAGAAACCAGAGCACCTGGAGGAAACCCACGTAGACACAGGGAGAACATACAACACAGTCACCTGAGGGTGGAGTTGAACGTGGGCCCCAGGCGCTGTGAGGCAGCAGTCTCGAGGACCCCGCTGCTACTTTCAGCCACCCTTGCAGCATAGTGGTAGCATCCCTACCTCTGAACCAGGAGGCATTTCAGGTCCCATCTACTGCACCCAAGAGTGTTTGCAAATAACATCTACTGAACAGGTCGATTAGAAAATATCCAGCCACCTCAGTGACTGAGGATATGTACAGTACCACCCATGTGATTTAAAGGGCTTACAACTGTAAGACCAGTAAATGTCCAGAGTCAAAAAAACTTGCAGCTTTAAGATTTCTTCAGCAGTGAGTCATTTTATTTGCTCATCGGTCAACATCACCAGTGCAAACACAGATCAAGTCGTAATTCCCCAAGGTAACTGATTCAGATGTGCAAAGAAATCAAAGACACACATTCCCTTTTAATTCAGTTCCTGTGCTATTTTTAATGCAAATAGTGTTTTGCTGTTGCGTTGTGATGCCAGCACTAGAACGTGTGACTCTATAAAATTGTACAAATCGCTAGAAATCATGGTTCATGGGCTGGGGGGGGGGGGTGGGTGGGGAGGAGGGGAAAGTAGGAGAGGAGAGAGGAATTAATGGGCATTTCCAAATGGGAAAGCGGTTTCTGATGCTTGTTTTCGTTGAGAGTTGGTCACAAAAATTGCTGCTTTTTTGCTACTCCAATCAAACGACACGGTCCACTGAAACGGAATGGAAGCAAAACCAAACCAAGGTACACCACAATCAACACCCGGCCAATGGGACAGTCACAATAACCTCAGGTAACAATGTTTAAACAAAGACAGTCGCACCCATGTAAGGAGGCAAAATTCAGCAACAAAAAAAAGGCTAACATTTTTAGACGTATTTGTGCAGTACAGCTCCTGATGTGAAGACTTTGTAAAGCAAGATTTTGGGATGTTTTTGCAGGTGCCGTTATGAAGGAGGCTTTCCTCTTGCTGATGTGAGTGATGTGCATGTTTTAAAGTGATTTCCTTAACAGGCAATAGGTACACAGCTCAGTTCCCCATTTTGTGGGAAACTGGCAGGGCTGCCTACATACAGCCACAGCGGAAGAAAATGATTTGGAACCGGCCTGGATGCTGAGAACTGAACACCCTTAGAACTGAGAGAGGTGTGTTTTGGGCTGGAATTGTTAAGGGATGTAGGACTAGAGAGCTGACCTACAGCAGCCCCCAGTCCAAATCCACTACTGTCAGCCCTTTCCTAATGGACATTACAGAGTACAAGACTCAGCGTGCGACAGTATTATAAACAGACAGAATATAAATCATAAAAAAAATAAAAGGGCCTTGGTCACCCAAATATAAAAATGGTGGAGTGAAGATTGTAGAACTGCTTTGCTTCTGCTCCAATCAAGGGAAGGTCCGAGATGGTGGAAACAAGGGTGTGTTTTTTCCAATCCAATCTAACAGCTCAGTCCAAATAACTAGAATGGAAACAAGGATCGACCAGGATTAGAAACCAGCCTGATTTCTAAACGCCGAGGAGTTAACATGGAAGAGACCCACCTAGTCCAACCTGCAGGGAGTACAGCCGCTGCCCTCGTTACAACAGGAACAGAAAAGATCCCAGATCTGCTGATCCATGCAGGAGCTACTGAATGACATCACCCACTGAATGAAGGACAAAGCAAGCGATTAGGGTCAGGTTAATAGCACAATGGACAGACAGGAAGAAAGCCCATAATCAAGACCAATTTCAGAAGGTGCAGGCTTCACCTCAAGACTGTGTTTTTTTCTTTTTTTGAAAAAAAAAAGGGACATATTGAAACCTGAACCTTCACAGAGCTACTCCTGTCTCACACACCAGGGAAGAGTTTACATAAAGAGAGCTGTGCTTATTCTAACATAGAGAGAGTCTACATAGAGATAGCTGTGCTTATTCTAACAATAGGGAAACACTGCGTGACTGAAGAAAAAGTAGGAACTTTTGCAATAAAAATTCTACAATTACAAAATAAAAAACTTTGGCTGCCATTCAATCTTTAATAATTGGGTGGAATGAGTTGACACTTGCTCAAATGGACAGGATAACATGGAATGTTCAATCGCAAGCAGTCAGTTGGCAATGGTTGCTGGGAGTTATGTTCCTTAGAGTTCTCTTTATAAATTGTGGAGTTCTTGTAGAGTTTGATCGAGGACCTGGTGCATCCCCATGTTCTCTTCTTTTGCACGAGTAACTTGTTCTACAAAGCGAGAGAAATACGTCAGTTTCAGGTGAGAACGATGTGAAATTTGCTCATCAATAACTATTGTAATGTGGGGGGGGAGAAGCAAATGGGAACAGAACAGCAGTACATCCACGACCTCCGACCCTCACATTTTACAAACTTATGTCCTTGCAATCTTACCTCCAGCTGGGATGGTGATGGGAAACTAACCCAAATTAGGACAGATGCTAATCGAAACAATTGAAATCTTAATTTAGAAGAGAAAATGTTTGGCTTATTCAAATCATCCCAGATTTACAGAAATATCCTTCATTTGTGACATGGCTTCATCAGACCATAGTCATTATCATAAAGATACACTCAATAGTAAATGTGGCATTAACATGAAATCCATCTTCAGTGTTGTTGTTTAACTGGGTGAAGCTGATGAAGGGATTTAAAGTTCCAACATTATTTGCACAGTGTCAGGGAATGCTTGCACTGCATTACAACAGTTGGGTATCAAACTGATCATTTCTTTTCCAAACAGACAAGATCAAATTCAGAACTGCTCACCATTTACTGCCATCAGCCCAAAAACACACATTCCAAAATAATTTGGAAACTGAATCTCTGCACCGAGTGTAGGAGTTGGGAGGTCAGGTTGCGGCTGTACCGGATGTTGGTTAGGCCACTGTTGGAATATTGCCTGCAGTTCAGGTCTCCCTCCTATCGGAAGGATGTTGTGAAACTTGAAAGGATTCAGAAAGGATTTACAAGGATGTTGCCAGGGTTGGAGGATTTGAGCTATAGGGAGAGGCTGAACAGGCTCTGGCTGTTTTCCCTGGAGTGTCGGAGGCTGAGGGGTGACCTTATAGAGGTTTATAAAATCATAAAGGGTATGGATAGGGTAAAGAGGCAAGGATCCCCCCCCCCCCCCCCCACCGAGGGTGGGGGAGTCCAGAACTAGACGACATAGGTTTGGGATGAGAGGGCAAAGATATAAAACAGACCGAAGAGGCAACTTTTTCACACAGAGGATGGTACGTGTATGGAATGAGCTGCCAGAGGAAGTGGTGGAGGCTGGTACAATTACAACATTTAAAGGGCATCTGGATATATCAAATAAACCTGTTGGACTATAACCTGGTGTCATTTGAATTTTGACCATGTCCACCTCAGTCCAACACTGGCACCTCCACATCAGTGAAGGTCACGAGGGAGTAGAGATCAGGCACCCAACGCCAACTCTCACTCATTCCCAAGACAGACTATTTCACATGTAAATCCATACCCAGTCCCATCCTTTTAGCACTAGCCACATGATACTAACCACTACCCAATACCCATCTAAATAAAGCACAACAGTCACCAGTAGACAGAGTGACACAGCCAAATACAGTCTATTTAAGATAGTTAATGACTATTAGCCAACAGTGCAAGCACTATCAGACTGAAATTAGGTTCACCTTCTTTCCACTAACACGGGGAGGGTTTCCTACTTTGGCTTGGATTTCAGCTCAGCTCACAACAGATTGGTCCCTACCTAACACATCCTCCTGTACAGTCTCCGAAATACATGGTATGATAAGTGACACAATAGAGTTACAAGCTGTAGTTTGTGACCTCTGAGAACAAAGTGAAATCAATACCTGTATCATAAAGAGCAACATGGCAGGTCACCCAACCTGTCTCCAGGAGAAACAGGTTGCTTCTGAGAGACTGACCACTTACCAAAAACCAACCTTACAGAGGCTTGATCCAGAGAGAGCTGACAGAGCTCACTCACATCAGCACAGTTGGTTGACCAGGAAGAGAGAGACAGAGGAAGGTTGAAAAGAGAGAGAGGAACACGGAGAGTTGAAGGACAGGAGGAGTTCGAGAACGATGGCACAGCAAGCTTCAGCAGTTCGAGAAAGTGCAGGACGTTACGTATTTATCATCTGATCTGAAAACGCATTCTTTATGAATATCTTCACACAAAGTTTATCTGGGAGCAAAAGGAAAAGGAATGTGAAAGCAGACTTCACAGATAACACCGTCTCAGTTCTCCGTGTCAAACTAAAGTCTACAAGCTGATTAAAATCTCCTCTCCCCTAGAAAGCCTCAGGGTGGATATTCTGCTAATCTGATCTGGGTCAGTACACAGGTCAGTGACATGCTCTGTTAGTAACAAGACATTGGATGAATGGGTTTCCAATAGATAGCAGCAGCCAAGAATTCTCACCACCTCTTTAATGTTAATGGTTTCACCTATTCCGGAGTCAGTCGGCTGTGTGCTCAAGTTTCAGTCTAGAGAGACCTGAGCACACAGTACAGGCTGTCGCTTCAGTGCAGCACTGAAAGGGTGCTGCATGACTGCAGGGTGGGGATTTCAGACGAGATGTTAAATAGAGACTGTGTCCTCTGTTGGGGAAGCGAAACATCCCTTATCACTATTTTCAGGATGATCAGTCCCCCCAATATTTACCCCAAAGCCAATATCACTGAAGCAGCTTCCCCCAGCTAGTACCACATTGCCGTTTGCGGGATCTCCCTGCGTACATATTAGCCGAAATGCTTCCTGAATGGGAGTGGCCACTGATTGGCTGTGAAAGTTTTTGGGAGGCCCCAAAGACTTGGAAGGTGTTGAGTTTTCTTCAACCACTGACCATGTGCTGCTGGGTCTCTGGCAGATCCAGTCCCAGACAAACCCACTGCTGACAGAAAGGTAGAAACCATTATTCGTTGGTCACACCTGGGAGTTCAGCACTCCCAGACCACAGGGATCCCAGTACGGTGACCCACACACTCTCAGCCTTAAAGGTCAGTCTCCTGCACAGGTTACTATCTCAAAATGGATGGGTGGCACGGTTGGCTCAGTGGTTGGTACTGCTGCCTCACAGTGCCAGGGACCCAGGTTCGATTCCAGCCTTGGGCGACTGTCTGTGTGGAGTTTGCACGTTCTCCCCGTGTCTGTGTGGGTTTCCTCTGGGTGCTCCGGTTTCCTCCCACAGTCCAAAGATGTGCAGGTCAGGTGAACTGGCCGTGCTGAATTATCCATAATGTTCAGGGATGTGTGATTAGGTGCATTAGTTAGAGGAAATGTAGATTAGATTAGATTCCCTACAGTGTGGAAACAGGCTCTTTGGCCCAATAAATCCACACCGACCCTCCGAAGAGCAACCCACCCAGACCCATTCCCTCACATTTACCCCTGACTAATGCACCTAACACTATGGGCAATTTAGCATGGCCAGTTCACCTGATCTACACATCTTTGGACTGTGGGAGGAAACCGGAGCACCCGGAGGAAACCCACGCAGACACGGGGAGAATGTGCAAACTCCACACAGACAGTTGCCTGAGGTGGGAATTGAACCCAGGTCCCTGGCGCAGTGAGGCAGCAGTGTTAACCACTAAGCCACTGTGCTGCCCATGTAGGGTAATATGTCTGGGTGGGTTACTCTTCGGAGGGCCAGAATGGACTTGTTGGGCCAAATGGCCTGTTTCCACACTGTAGGGATTCTATTCTAGTAAATGAATTTTCCTATGGTAATGACAAAGCATTTTAGCAAGGTTGGGCTACTTTCTTACTGATTAATGGCGGAGTCATGGGATGGGCCTGTCTGGAGGGTTCCTTCAGCAGTTTGCGCTCACAATTCCCTCCATTTTCCAACAAAAGATCAATCACCACCCATTGGTTTCTTTCTCTGGCTCAGGTTAACTCAGGGAGAGTGTTGTACTCCCTGGTTGGTGATGTTTTAAAGTGATTCCTGAAGAAGGGCTCATGCCCGAAACGTCGATTCTCCTGTTCCTTGGATGCTGCCTGACCTGCTGCGCTTTTCCAGCAACACATTTTCAGCGATGTTTTTAAATGAAGAGGCTCAGGTCCCCACAGGCTGTCCTTGAGCACAGTTTGGGCTGGCCTCCTTACTGGATAACGCCAACGTCATTCACACTTCTCACTGGGCAGGTAGTCTAAGACCATAACACATGGGAGCAGAAATTAGGCCATTCAGCCCATAGAGCCTGCTTTGCCATTCAATCTTGGCTAACAAGTTTCTCAACCCCATTCTCCCACCTTCTCCCTATAACCCTCAATCCTCAAGAACCTATCTATCTCAGTCTTAAATATACTCGGTGACCTGGCCTCCACAGCCTTCTGTGGTAACGAATTCCACAGATTCACCACTCTCTGGGTGAAGACGTTTTCCTTACCTCGGTTCTAAAAGGTGTTCCTTTTACTCTGAATGTCACTGGAATATTATTCTAGAACCCCGGGCTACACTCCAGGCTCAAATGCCATCATGGTATAAAGCGAGATTTGAGCTTAATAAAAATCTGCAATGAAAATCTAAAGGCAACCATTGTGTATCATCATTAAATAAAATCCATCTGATTCACGAAGGTGCTTTAGGGACGGAAATCTGTTATCCGTACTTGGTCAAGGATATTACTAAATTGCAGAGGACGCAAAAAAAAATTATCAGGATCTTACTGGGACTGGAGAGTTTGAGTTATAAGAAGAAGTTGGATAAGCCAGGATGTTTTTCACTGGAGTGGAGAAGGCTGAGGGGTGACCTTGTAGAGGTTTATAAAGTCACGAGGGACATAGATAAGCTGAAAAGCAAGGGTCTTTTCCCTCAGGTGGAGGAGTTCAAGACTAGAGGGCATAATGTTAAGGTGAGAGGAGAAAGAGACAAAAAAGGGACCTGAGGGGCATCCTTTTCAGACAAAGGGTGGTTTGTATGTGGAATGAACTGCCGGGAGAAGTTGCAGACACAGGTACAGTTACAACATTTAAAAGACATTTGGACAGGTTCTCGAATAGGAAAGGTTCAGAAGGATATGGGCCAATGGGATATTTGGTAGGCATGGACGAGTTGGGCCGAAGGGTCTGATTCAGTGTCATATGACTACAACTCTCAACTGTCCTCTGGGCAATAAACACTGGCCTAGCCAGTGATGACCTCATCCCGCAAACAAATTAAGAAAGTAACTTTCAGGGGTTAACGGTCTAGAGATGCCACAAGTGGATCCAACACGCAAGACAGATACAAAATTAGTTTCTATTAGGTGTCGGCTTGGTGTTATATTCCTGACAGTCCTGCTCTCTATTAGGAGAGTATACCCCGAGGGAGTCTGAGACACAACACCGACTAACTGCCTTCCTCCAGGAACCAGGCGGAGCTATTCTACCCTCAGGGCATCAGACAGGGAAAGGTGGCAAACAGTCAGACTACAGGAAACAGTCAGACTCCAGGCTGCCGTCTCTCAAACACCAATAACGTTTCACACGAAGGCAGTGAGCCACCCCTTTCACGTGACGCTACATTTGTTTTGTAATGAGAGAGATAAATATTATTGCTCTGAAGGTGGGAGCTGCACCCTTCCAGGTATGAGCTTGTGTCAATACTAAAGCACATTCCCCCACCATACATTACAGTGTAGACAGGAGTGCTAGATAAAAGCTGCAGAACAAATGACTATGCCTTTAATCTCTTCACCACAGGATAGGGCGCTCTCGGACTCAAAGCCCCATCTTAAAGATGGTGAAACACTCAGCTGAACTGCTTTCTGTAACTTCATCCGCCTCAGAATCTAAACCTCACACAGCCTTTACTTCAAGGCTTCACAATCCCCATATGTTGTCTGACTGACCCCTCACGGCTTTGTTCCCAAATGTGTGCCTTTGCCAAAGAAACCCTCAACGCCCATCCCATGAGGTGAAGTCAGGTAACTAACAGCCGAGGGAGGGTTACTGAAGGCCACTGGGTCAGGAAGGTTGGTTTTAAATGCATGAGCGATCTGGGGTGGAGCTGGAGGTAGGGTGTGGGGAGAAGGCAGAATAAGGTCCCCGGTGTCAGGGTCCAACTCTCAACGGCTGGGAGATGTTGGAGATCAGAGTCGGGGGACAGGAGAGAGACACAGGGGTCTGATAAAAGGGTGGTTGATAATTTCAGAAATAGTGAGGACCCGTATTGAGGTCAGACAACAACTACAGATAGTGAGGTATTCAAAACAGACAGCAATTGCAAAAATATAAAGGAAGGGAGTTTCTCTTCAGCCTGTTATTTCATCGAATTAAAGAAACAAGAGTTTTGCTAATGACAGCTGATGCCAGGTGTTGACCCTCACTTTGCCCAAACCACTTTAGGGTGGGGATGGGTAGCAGCTGTGGATGAACAGCACACTTCCCAAAATGATCATTTTTCTCCCCCCAGAACCTGATAAGGATGATCAAGCAGGTTCAGGGTTTGCACTGTGTTCCTTGTTCAGGAATATTAGGGTTAGATTGCAGCTGATCTGTGCCTCAACGCCAGCCCTGAAACCTCCAACTGACTGCTAAAACCTAGAGCCCTTTGGGAGAAATGTTCCAGATTGCTCCAGGTCTGTGTGTAAAGCACTTCCTCCTTTCATCCTGAAGGGAGCAGGCTCTAACGGAGTTTCCGATCCCCATTGCGGACTCTCCAGCAGACAAGTCCCCACTTTAAAAATGAGACAGAAAGGGGCCTCAAAACTAGCTTAATAGGCACCAGTGTTACACCCTGAGAAAATGTTGGAATTGTTGACACCTAATCTAGATCAGTCAGCCCCTTGGATCTAATCCAGCCATCGTGGCCAGGCTGTGTCTTAACAAACAGGCAGGTAACTAACCACCAGGACACAGGAACATCAACTAGCCACAAAAAGACATGACCCACTCTCACTAGTATCCTTACATACGGACTTCGACTGGGAAAACCCATCCATCCCAGGTCAAGCCAAATAGAGACATGCACGAGAATTCCTAGAAGCATGGCATTCCAACTGGAACTCTGTCAACAAACACATCGACTTGGATCCCATTTGATACCCCCTGAGAAAAAGTACAGGAAACAACATCACCACAGGAAATGACGTCACTACAGGAAATAACATCACCAACCCTAGGAAACTCAAACATATAAATAGAAAGCAGGCCACACCACCAGTGCTTCATTCAGAGGCTCACTGATGATGTTACCTAGTATGGCAATGAACCTTCCAGCTTAGCGAGCAAACCTGCATCCTGTGTCTTAACTTCATTATACCATCTCTGCTCAATATTCCTCACAAGCTTGTTTTCAACTGAACATCAGCATCTGGAGGAAGTCAGCACTGTAACTGAATCCTGTGGAAGGAGCCTGGGGTGAGGCAAGTCTAAGCGATTCTTCCAATGGTCCTGAGCTTGTACAGAGAGCCATGCCATGGCTGGCTCCCAGCTTTCCGTCCAGACTCAGGTCCACACACGACCAAGAGGGACTCAGTCTCCCCTTCATAGGGGAGGGCAGGATCGTGTTCACGTCAACTGCTATGGGAAGGTGCTGGGTTGGAGTTCAGGCACAGAGGGCATTGCACCAGGAGAAGTAGGAGCAGAAATAGGCCATTCAGCCCATCTTGTCTTCCCCACCATTCAATGAGATCATGACGAATCTGATGATCTTCAACTCCACCTTCCTGCCTTTTCTCCATAACCCTTAGTGATTCAAAATCTCAGCCTTGAATATACTTAATGACCCAGCCTCAACAGCCCTCTGTGGTAGATAATTCTACAGATTCACTCCCCTCAATGGGAAGAAATTACTCCTCATCTCTGTCTTAACTGGGTAACCCCTAACACTTGAGATTTTGCCCTCTTATCCTAGACTCTCTGATAAGGAGAAAGAACCTTTCAACATCTACCCTGTAAAAGACCCTAACAATAGCGTACATTTCAATAAGGTCGCCTCTCATTTTTCTAAACTTCAGTAAGTATAGGCCCAACTGATTCAACCCCTCTGCATAAGACAGCCCCTTTACACTCATTATCAGCTGAGTGACCCTTCTGTGGACTGCCTTCAATACATTATTCCTTTGATAAGGTGACCAAAACCATTCACGGTATCCCAGCGGTGGACTGACTATTGTCTTGAAAGGTTTTAACAACAAAAGAAAACTTTCCTAGTCTTGTATTCCATTCCCTTTAAAATTAAGGTCAGCATTTCATTTGACTTCCTATTTCGCACCAAACTTGGAGGTTTGTGATTCATGGATGAGGATTCCCAAATCCCTCTACT